>NC_044505.1:13820115-13847615 GCF_902362185.1 Chanos chanos
GCTAGTGTACAGTAGTAATTGCTCATTTAAAGTCAGTATTGTTTAGTGTTGTGTTATGCTGTGCAGTGCTGAAAACGTATTGAATGTTCATTTAAAAAAGAATGTGTTGAGCTGTGCTGTGCTATACTGTGCTGTGCTATGTTGACTGTGCTGTGTTGAACTGTGTGATACCGTACTGTGGTGTGCTGCATACAGTAATGTCATACTCAGTTGTGCTGTGTTGTGTTGTTCCAGTGTGCTGTGCAGTGTTGTGCTGTGCTCTGAACAGTTAGGTTAGAAGTTTGTTGTGTTGTGTTGTTTTGTGCTGTGTTATATATGTCTTGTGTTGTGAAGTATTGTGTTGTAGTCCTGTGCTGTGCTGTGTTGTGTTGTGTATATTGCATTGTGTTGTGATGTATTGTGTTGTAGTCCTGTGTTGTGTTGTGTTGTGATGTGATGTATTGTGTTGCAGTCTTGTGATGTTTGGTGTTGTGTCAGTGGTGATGTGTTGTGTTGTGTTTATTGTGTATATTATGTTGTGTTGTAGTCCTGTGTTGTGTATATTGTGTTGTGTTGTGATGTGTTGTGTTGTAGTCCTGTGTTGTGTTGTGTTGTGTATATTGTGTTATGTTGTGATGTGTTGTGTTGTAGTTCTGTGTTGTGTCGTGTTGTGTATATTGTGTTGTCTCGTGTTGTGTTGCAGTCCTGTGTTGTGTGCTGCTGTGTCAGTGGAGGTGAAGACTGCCTGGGGAATAAGGGGACTATTTGTGTTGTGTTGTGTTGTGTGCTGCTGTGTCAGTGGAGGTGAAGAATGGCTGGTTGTGTTGTGTATATTGTGTTGTGTTGTGCTGTAGTCTTGTGTTGTGTTGTAGTCCTGTGTTGTGTATATTGTGTTGTGTATATTGTGAAGAATGCCTGGGGAATAAGGGGACTATTTGTGTTGTGTTGTGTTGTGTTGTGTTGTAGTCCTGTGTTGTGTATATTGTGTTGTGTATATTGTGAAGAATGCCTGGGGAATAAGGGGACTATTTGAACAGAGTGACGGTACAGAGGGGATGTTAGCATATAGACAAACTAAGATCAATGAGTTCTGTCCCCATCAATTCACACAGCCTTGGTTTTGTTAGCTACACTGATTAGGGTGAAGTACAGATACACCACACACACACACACACACACACACACACACACACCTTGGCAATTACTCTAGAAAAGGAGAAAAAAAAACCCTCAGCATCTGTGAATATTCTTGGCAGATGTGAATAAGAACAACGATGCTGCTACAACCTATGCTAAGGCATCAACTCTGAATGCGCACGCACACACACACACACACACACGCGCGCGCACACACACACACACGCGCGCACACACACACGCGCGCGCACACACACACACGCACGCACACACACACACGCACGCACACACACACACACGCACGCGCACACACACACACACACACACACACACAGAGGCTGTATCAAACATCGCCTCAGTCCTCAGAGAACTCATACATATTGTACGAGGTCAAGCGCTGAGCTGGTTTTAATTTGAATGACAGATTTTCTTCATCAGGGATACGTAATCAATACTCATGAAACAGGGCTGACATGTTTTGACTGAGACAGACTAGCCCCCCAAAAGCATTTACACACACACACACACACACACACCCACACACACACAGAGGTACACAGAGTCGAGGAGTCAGCATTAAGAGACACCCTGTAATAAATAATGGTGGAAACCCTCCCATGATTCTGTGCGGCGTTCTTGCTTTCCAAACAAAAAACCATCTCTCTCCACAAAAGTTTCCGCCTCACGCCAGAGACCTGATTTTCCGGAACCTCGACGCTTGAACTTGATGCGCATCTTCCGTTTTCGGTTTCTTGCAAAACCGGTACGATCAAAAACAGCTCAGATCATTCCAGTCCGTCATACTGATTCTTTTACACAAGCAAAAACATTATATAACCATGTAGAAATCACATTAATAAACACAGCCATAGATCTCCCTCACCGATGGCGCGCACTAGAAAAACAAATAAACAAAATACAGGTACAAGCACAGGTTTTCCATTTATTTCTTTTTTTAAATATATCGTATTTCATGTATTTCCCTATGTGCAGGTGTACCACGCTGTGTTATGTAAGAATGACGCTGTCCACGATATTTAGTTACTGGATACCTAGAATACCTGCACATACAGGTACCAATTAGACCAGTCGGTGATGGGCCCCGTGTAAGGATAATGTAAACAGGCCGGACCTCGGAACATCTCGTCTGTAGCGTGGATCGCCGGGAAAGGTGATCTCCGCAGTGGAGACTAGGTAAGGGGATCTGTCCGTCATCGGAGACGGAGCGTGCAGAAGCGACACCAGACCCCCCCACCAGCCCCACGAGGGAGGGGAGAGAACACCCATTCATCTTTATCCGGCGAGCCCCCCCCCCCCCCCCCTCTCCCCTCCCCTCCCCCCGCCTCCACCCTCCTTCTTTTTACAGCTCCATCTCTCACGCTCCTTTATCCTTTCGCCGAATCTCATCTGTCTATCTCTCTCTTTTTCTCTTTCCCATCTGGCGTAGTGTGGTCTCCCGTTGCCAGTGAGGAACAGAATAAACAAGACAAGGACGAGATCAAACTCTCCATTAAAATTCCATGTAGTGTTCACCCGTGGACGCTCACACACACACACGCACACGCGCGCACACACACACACACACACACTGCAGTCCACAGCTGCCAGCGCATACTTAAGAGATAAAGGAAGGAAGGAAGAGGAAAGGAGAGTCAGCTTACCTTTCATCACTCGGCACAAGCACGAAGACACACACACACACACACTCACTCAAACACACGCACGCACACACACACTCACACAAACACACGCACACACACACACACACACTCACACAAACACACGCACGCACACACACACACTCACACAAACACACGCACGCACACACACACACTCACACAAACACGCACGCACACACACACACTCACACAAACACACGCGCACATACACACGCGCACACACACACACGCACACACATACACACTCACACACACACGCACACACACACACACACGCACTCACACACACACACACACACACACACACGCACACACATACACGCACACTCACACACACACATACACACACACTCACACACACACACACAAACACACACACGCTACAGAAATCTAAGTCTCCGCAACACACACATCTAGTGTATCACAGGGTCCCCCTGCTTTCCAGCTCCAAACACCTAATTTCAAACTTCTCAGTCGTCCGCAAAACCTTTACACGTTACACCGCGTCACGCTGTTCATTAAAGGATGTAGCCGGAGGTGTGAGGCCAAGTCAGTTACAAACAGACAGACTAATTTTACACATTCAGTCAGTCATTTCACAACTACTAAATTTAGTCTAGCTCATACAGGCCTGTGCAGTAAGGGCTGTGATGCATTCCGCTACATGCATCGCATGGGAGGGGTGGAAAAAATGCATCGATTCCTCAAAGCAATTGTTTTATTGACAGATAATAATAAAAATAAAACTTAAAAAAAAAAAAAAAAGAATGGGGAAATAACATCACACATCAGTTACTGGTGATGTCATCACTAAATGACCTCACTGATGGAAGAACAGGAGGTCGAGAGGAGGTGCTTTTACACAACTACACGTTTATGTCATTTTATCGGTCCGACAGTACCGAAATGTAGATGATTTGTGTGATATGTCACACCTTTAACTGCATCTGTGTGATTCAACTTACCGAATCTACACTACAAGCATGGGATACACATATGAAAATCTAAATACATCTATCATAATAAAAATAACTTGTCAGGCTTTTAAACGCGAGACACAACAAAATACTCTTAAATTGAGGCCACGTGCAAACAAAATATGTAAGGTTTATTTAGCATTAGTTTTTTTGCTTGTTTACATATTATATTTACATTACAATACGGACACACATGATAAACACATTAAATGTTTAAATCATCTTGAAATAATAATAATAAAAAAAAAAGACATCAAGCAGCCTTGAATTAAACTCAACGGAATCGAGAGAGAAAGAGTGAAAGCGAGAGAGAGAGAGAGAGAGAGAGAGATTGGCGGCGAGAGAGGAAGAGAAGTGTACACAGAGTGAGATGTAGAGTCATTTGCTATGAACGCTAGCACAGCTTTACCTTATCAATGAGATACAGAGGCAGGTTGGAAACAGCACACACTAAGGCTAGATGTCTTATACACAAACACACACACACACACACGCTCACAGTCACATGCTCACATGCATACACACACGCACACGGGCACCCGTACATGTATGCGCACACATACACATACATACATACACACACACACACACGCACACACACACACATACACACGCACATAGGGTACAGCATTATTTTAGAATGATTACCCTAAATGCCTTCTTTTTTTTTTTCACTGTTTCAGTGCCTTTCACTGCTGTTGTCCATCTTAGATTAATACTGAAATCACAAAACAGGTTTACCACATTTCCAGTCATAGCTTTAGTACGCATACAGCAACAATGCTTCCCGATCGGGCTCGGGTCACATGGCTTTACCTGGCCGGAGTCACAAGCAGCCTCAGAGTGTAATATTCAAGTATGGACAGAACCAATAGCAGTGCTTGGCTGGACTGGCCACTAATGCTCATGGAAAAATGGAGTTTGGGATTTTTTTTTTTTTTTAGTTATTTCTATTTTGTTTGATTTTTTTATGTTGTATGTTTATGTGTTATGTTAGCTGTACAATTTTTTTTTTTTTTAATTTGATGACAGGAGTGATGTTCGTCAGTCTGAAGGTGTTTCAAAAGTCATGTTCAGAGACTTAGTGCAATGACCCCACACACATATACACACACACGCTGAGAAGGACATACACCATCTTCGGCCATCACGCTTGCCAAAAACGGTCAAATAGTTTATTCCAATGTTTTGTCACAAAGCCTACATACCAATGTCATAAACATACAGCCAGAAATGCTACACTCTTTTGGCCCAGTGTGATTGTGTCAGAATATCAGAATAATAACGTTTTTTTTTTTTAAAGAATATTTCGTCAGATATTTACAGACGGTTATGGGATATATCACCATGTGATCATCTCAATCGATCTTCAAAGAGATCAAACAACTATCAAATAAATATAAGTTCTTTTATGACATTGTAACGTAGGCTTTATGCAAACATGTCAAATTAGCAGAGAAATATGACGTCTCACGACCCAACCATCCCCTCAACACATTAAAAACAAAGTCAATGGAGAAAATTAAGGCACCTGACAAAAAAATGGCCAAAGAAACTCTACAGCACAAAATGTTTTTGCAGGAGGTCTAGAGAACACAGCTTTATTACTTTTCTACTGGGTGTAAACGGCGGAGGTAAAGATTTCTAGATTCTACCGATTAGCATCCACGCTTAGCTGGACAGAATGGGAGCGAGTGGAAACCATGGTTTGACTAGCTAAAATCTTGGCCCCATTTCTCTCGTCCTCAGCGCTTAGGAGGCTAGCACTAGCATCTTGAAACTTCGCTTTAACAGCCAAAGAGATGCAGCAAATTTTCAACTACAGTGTGGGACACGAGCAAATGACAGTGATAAACCTGTCCTTGAAGGTCTCAGATACCTCCACAGACTGTCCGAATGACCTTGTTATAAAGAATGGATAGATATTATCACTATATCTATGTTACAACTTTTCTCTTCTGTTTCAGATCGTTCTAATGCCTGTTATCCTATTGTGTTCTATTCTAATCATTTAATAAATAAATTAAACAATTAGGGGACATCCAAGTTCTACTACTGTCTCTACACAAAGCGAGAGCGCACACACACACACACACACACACAAACGCATACATAAACACACATAAAATCGATGCGTCTTCTACAAACAATGGTCATGCAGTAAGGAATCACTTTGAAGAAGCAGCTCGTATTAAACTGAAAAAAGACCTTCTAACCGGACTTCAGTTTAAAATCAGGAAGGAGAGATGAGTAGAAGTTTTTGTTTATCATATTTGGAAAAAAAAATAAGAATATTAATTATGCTAATACTTGTTTAAAAAAAAAAAGGTTTTTTTGAACGATGATCTTGATATTCTCTTTTTGTGGACAGCACTGTATCCAGAGGTCAAACTCCAAAATCATCAGTGTTTGGTTATTTTTGGGAACAATATTGAAACAAAAAAAAGTTAATTATTTAAGAGGCTATCTTAAGGAGTTTATAACTTAGAAAGGGGACCAGGTTTTCTCTGGGGGATATTATAAAACTCGCTAGGACTGTCGTGTAATTGTCTCTAGATTAATCTGACTAGTATCTGTTGGAAAAACTAACGTGAAATAACTAGGGGACATAGCAAACCTAATACTAGTGACAAGCCCTGCTCTCACAATTACAAATGCCAGTCTCCTCTCCGCACTAGCACGTCTGGCAACCAAAGCTTGTCTGGATAGCTACCGTTAGCACAGATGGCATGCTAGCATCTTTAGCTACCCGCGCTTTTGCCCTTGGTAAGTTTTTTTAGGTGGAGTGCATGCCAACTAAATACTTCAATAAATTACAAATTACGTTGCTAACGTTATGTTACAGTGGACAAAATCTGAGATTATCCAATAACAACAACAACAACAACAATAATAATCATAATCATAATAATAACAATTCCAGTTATAGAAATAAATAGATTTAGAGTTCTGAGTGGTTAAATATGTACATATACCTGATGTTCAACAGCACAGTAGCGTCTTGTTAAAAACATTAATGTCTAACATTTAATTCTGGGGTTCCTGCATTTTCTTCAAAGAATCGTTTCGATATTCAAAACTGCACATCGACATTCACTCCATTCCCAAAAGGATGAGTGGGAAAACAAGAGCCAGCCGGTTTCAAATAAACACTTGCTTCTATCACACTTTTTGATTTTTCTTTTCTTTCCTATGTGTCTCTTGTTGAGTGTTTTTCGTTTGTTTGTTTTTTTCTTTGTTTATTTATTTGATGCACATTTGTTTATTTCCAGTAAGGCTCTGTGTGTAGTTAGTTTCCTTCTTTAGTGCAGCGTTAGTCTGCAGGTCCCCCGTTTTATTTCACCTTCTTTTCCAAGGACCTCACATGGCCGTTCCGCTTGTGTTTTCCATTGGGAATTCCATTATGACAATGTCCGTTTACTTTGTCAAATCCGACCGGGGACGCTTGACAGAATCGCGACTTGACGAATTTGCCTATCCTGTACAAGCAGTAGCCAATCAGAAACAGTCCTACTCCAAACACCGCTGCAACGTCCAGTAGGAAGTACTGGTAGGTAGGGATGTTGTGGACGGCTGGGCGGAGGTGCTCAGCTCCGTTGTGACGGAGGATGTAGCTGATCCAGTACACAGCTCTGTTCACGGGATGACCCGGCTGGTCTTTATGGATGTTGGACAACATCTGAGCTCGTTCACGATACCTGCACAAATCCCCAAGACACGTTAGTTTGTTTGAATTTGAATACGAGGGAAGAGTGTAGGGAATTAACGACTGCCCAAATTCCCAATTTATTCTGTATGTAATACCCGCTGCTCACCACTGGATGGCAGTGTTGCTTCACTACTCTGAAAATTCATGTTCTTGAGTAGGTCTCCAAACTTTTTTTTAGCTAGGATTGAAATTCATGATTCTTTCTTTGCTTGTTTGTTTGTTTGGAGGCTTACTGAAGGCAGCCTCTCTTCATCATGTAGACACTGTCCTTAATTCATATACTTTGAATAAGAAAAAAAAATTGCCTCATGACAGAACTGATTCACATCTCATGTCCTTGCCATGAATAAAGGGTAATGTGACCAGAGAATTACAACACACTTCTTTCAAAAAGGGTATATCTACAAATATTGACATTTAAAATGAAATTTAAAAAAAAAAATCAACAGTTACTGGTGGGTACAGAGTGTGACAACAGCTTTAGTGCAACGTAAACCTGAGTTAGCCTCTATTCATTTGTTCGTTAAAAATTAACACTCCTATCTGTCTTTCCCCTCCTTTTTGCCTGTGTGAATTATTCCCCTGTCCGTAAGAGTGTACAGAAGCGCGTTTTGACATTATCTCTTCTATAGTGTGTGTGTGTGTGTGTGTGTGTGTATACACAGTACCTGTTGTCGGCAATAACATTCACCATGGCGGTGTGAAGGTCTTCCTCGCTCATCTTCTTCCACTCCAGCATCACGCCCATACCCTTCGCCTGAACCCGCGTCATCGTGTCATAATGGTCCCCAAACAGGGGCACACCAACCACCGGTACACCGTGATACATGGCCTCGTAGATACTGTTTAGACCCCCATGACTCAGGAACGCACGTGTGTTTCTGTGTCCTGGTTTGTACACAAAGAGAGAGGGAGAGAGAGAGAGAGAGAGAGAAACGTATGAATTGCGAATGGGTTGAGGTAGATGGAGAAATGTTGGAGAAATACGGAGAGGTGGTTCTGGTTTGACTACGAGGACGGACATTGTGTCGCTCCGTAGACGGATAGCAAGTTAAGGCCAAAGTAAACACGAGAGAAGAACCAGGAGCCAAAGAGAAAGAACAAAAAGAAGAGATTCAAAATAGTGATTCAAATTTTTTTTTTTTAAATTTCAAAATTTTCAGCCAAGACATTTGAGATACCTTAGAGAGACATTTAGTGTCTTAAAAACTGACAAACTTAACCTTTCTCCTAAATGAATCAGTTGACCATACATTTGTATTACACAACCACTATAAACACATCCATGACATTATGAATAATATGAAGGTATTTTGTCGTTCGTGAAGGTACGGATAAGAGAAATGGGCAGAAATTCTGAAACTATGTCTTTTTTTTAATGGTTAGCATGATGAGATAATTACAGTCGGCCCACCACATTTGCAGGGGTTAGGGGTACCTTTAAAGATGCATTAGGTTGTGAGAAACGCGAGATACGCCGCGCGCTGAGAGACCAAACACGCGAGTGAGGCTGGCTAGCACCGAGACGGACTACACGAAACAGAGCGTGTAGTCCGTACTTCTTTAGCGCACTGAAACTTTTAACAAAATTGAACTTTTTATAATAAATTTGTGTATATATTTAGGGTAGTACATGATAAAACAGATCAATAATACATATATTTTATGCATTTATGACTTACTAAACTTTTTTTTAGTTTTCTTTACATTTTTCTAGTCTACGCGCGTCGTCTGCGATTTTTCCGCAGCGGGTCGCAAAACTCCCCAAAAATTCCCTTTTAATTATTGATGGCAAGCTCGCGAATAATAAAATCCGCAAAAGTTAAACCCACGAAAGTCGAGATTCGACTGTAGTCATTATTACAAGGGGAACATCACTTTATGGTTTTGATGAGTGACGTTTAGTCACAAATTCCTCCAAGTGACTGACCTCCCGTGTCTCTCTCCATTTCCCGTAAAAAACAGGCCACATCCACTTAAACAAACTCTCGTCATAATTAACTTCGTGAAGGCATTAAATAAACAGTTTGCTGTTCCATGACGGGGACAGACGTCCATATGAAAGTAAACACGCTCCTTTCGTTCAGTTTTAACCAAGGGGCTTTGTAAGAAATCACTGCTACTCCTGTTCAAAAATGATTTCCTCCGGTCGACCCTACTTCCTGCGGAGTTTATCTAGCTGTGCATTCATCCAATCACAAGTGAGCTTTATACATAAACGTAGGCCAAATATGGATCTTTATAAAATACTAATTTCCAGGGAAACATACAGTTAGGGCAGATATGCTGGAATCGTGAATAATAGTTATATTAGTTCACATATTATAACCAGATGCATATTTCGAGTGTAACCATAAATACATATTATTCCACATTGGTAAATATTCTTATAGATCAAAGGGCTCCAACAACAGAAAAGAAATACTGAAAGTGTTTAAGGTAGCTCTGTCTGTGAGTGCATGTGCATGTGTGTTTGTGTGGCAGAGGGTTGTAGAAGGGAGAGAGAGAGAGAGATGCAGAGAGAGTAAGAGATTTGTTTACTCTGTGTAATCATTGACAGCTAATGGTCCAACAAGTAACATTTACCTCTCAGTGTCAGTCAGTGTTGTGTATGGACTGGGTGACTTTTATATCATGTGTAACCCAGTGTGGACATAAAACAACAGACAGATACTAATGTCAAGTCTGTTTCTCTAGGCAACAGACGACTCCAAATGGAAGATTTATGTGGAGGGGGAGGCGCTTAGACTATTTATTAGGAAAACACTCTTTGGCACAACGACGGTAAACCAAACGCCTCTGGTAGAGTTTAATGACCGCAGAGACCAAGGTCTCGGTCAGTGCGCGCGCGCGCGCGTGTGTGTGTGTGCGCGTGCCTCTGTGACAGGGAGAGGTGGAAATAGTGACGGACTGAAAGGAGAAAGGAGGAGTCTGCCGTTATCTGGCCACTATTACTGCGAAATGTCTTAGTTGTGACATCATCACGATTCAAGACGATCGAAGGAAGAGAGAGAGAGAGGAAGCAAACTAGACGTCTTTAATGAGAATAACTGACCAGCACAGAGGAGATACAGAGAGGCACCAGTACACGCACACACAGAGTTTCCCTCATGCGTTCTCTGTTGGAGGATGGAGGGATGAATGAGGATTGAAACTAAAGATAGAAGAGAACGGAATTTCTGATTGATGTCCTCAGTGACCCTTTGGCACCGGATGAGTACACACACACACACACACACACACACACACAGGCTTTGTGTTCTCAGGGACAACACAGACATTGTCCTTAGATGCAGAGGAAGGGACTGCAGTGGAAAGACAGACAGACACACACACACACACACACACACACACACACTTCATGTTATATATGTCAAGTTAAAGAATGGTGAAACAATTCTTAAATCGTGCGTATGTGTTTAAGATACGTAACATCAAAAGAGGAAGTGAGAGAAAAAGTGGAGAAAAACTAGAGACAGAGAGAAACAGAGAGAGACAAGCTTCCACTTACCTAACAGATCATTCTGTGGCATCCAATCCACCAGTTTAGTGTTGTTGCCTAGGTTACGGGGAGGAACTCCTGAAAACCTGAAGAAAACCAAAATCGTAATATCCCATTACTATGAATATTTGATTACATATGATTTTACACTCAACATAACTAAAGACTTCTAAACAAATCTGACCGCTGACCAAGCTAATACTTGGTGATTTTCATTCTTTCAAGTGTCTGAGAACACGGTAGAGGTGCTAAGTGGCATTATAGTGTATAAATAGAGCAACTGGTATCGACCTGTGACAACTAACCAATTTAAGTAGTGTGGATGTAAGGTAATTAAAAGTGATGCAGATATCTGAGGGTTTGTTTTTTTTGGGGTTTTTTTTTGACATCTGGTGAGAATGAGGTTTAACCCATCTCATCAAAACTCACTGCTCTACTCTCCTATCCCCTTTAAATGACAAATGTGTATGGTAAAAGTTGATCTTGTCAAAGCCCAGTTTAACTAGCTATATCTCCTCTTTTTCACTCAGGAGATGTTTCATTAAAATTACACACAGAAGGTAGAAGCCTCTTCATCATCATAAAAAAGTTGAAAGATAGCCGTTTAGCTTGAATGGGTGAGAGACAGAGCAAGAGAAAGAGGGGAGGGGGGGGGGGGGGAGAGAGAGAGAGAGAGGGCATACATTCACCTAACATGCATACATTCATTCTCTGTCTACAACAAAGACAACATTCAGCAGGATAGAAATCAAAGGAACAATTAGCGGAATTCAAAAGTTCCCCCGTCAACAAGAAAGACAGAGAGAATTAGAGGAGGCAGCTGCCTCTTCTGAAACACACACACGCACACACACACACACACACACCATCCCTCTCCTTAAACCTAGATAATTACAGGCAGATACAGGACTGACAGAGCAGACAAGAATCTAGAACTATACCATTCAAGAGCTCGACAGTATTCTCGAATACTTGTCTATAATTAAACAGCAGGCTAAGTATATGGTTCACATTAGCTAATAAATGAATGGTGAGTATATTGAAGACAGAGACATAGGAAATATCTACTCAGAGTTGGATAATCTACACATGAGAATGGAAATAAAATCAATAGACTGTACCACTGAAATTGCTTTTAAACTGCTAGGACAGTGTGGCATATATGAGTGTGTGTATGTGTGTGAGTGTGTGTGTGTGTGTGTGTGTGTTCCCAGAGTACTGTGTGTCTCAGGACATAAACAGCTTACGCGGCCATCACATTATCTGATGACAAACAGGCTACAGTTACTAAGAGACAGAACACACCAGTAGGCAAGTGGAGGCTCTAATTACCATCATGTTCTGTGTGAACTTGTGTGTGTGTGTGTGTGTGTGTGTGTGTGTGTGTGTGTGTGTGTGTGTGTGTGTGTGTGCGCGCACTCCTGTGTCCACGCTTGTAACACCTCTGTGGTGTGCGTGCGTATGTGAGGTGTGTGAGTGTGTGCGTGTGTATATGTGTGTGTGTTTTGTTTGAATTTTCCCAAGAGAAATTCCTCTCTTTCTTAAACCACCTCATTAGAGAACAAAGGACCCAACAGTTCTGTGCAGACAGAGTTATCAAACCCAAGCCTAAAAAACCTTCACCTTCGCTTATCATATTCACTCCAAAATAGCTTTAAATGATGCCTTTTGGCTTTGTGTGTATTACTGGGTGGGTGTTTGTGGGCGTTTTTTTAAACAGAGTTTCATAGAGTACTTTTTTTTTCTCTGCAAATGTACAAGAACATTGCATAGAGTACAATTTCCCTGTAAATGATTACATTTATGACTGGCCTTCGTGACATTCATGGGGAAACACTCTTTCAAACACCGTTCCTTCCCTTCAGAGACTCTCAATCCATCCAATCCTTTCTATCTGCCTATCGTTCTGTCTATCTCTCTACCTACCTACCTATCTCTCTCTCTCTCTCTCTTTCTTTCTTTCTTTCTTTCTTTCCCTCTCTCTCTCTCACTATCTTTATCAATCTATTTATCTTTCTATCAATTCTTAACTTAAGGTCAACACAGAAGAACTTTTGAGAATAGGGATATAGGAACAATATAATGGTCCTTCAAACTTTTACAATGTCACAGTATACATACTGCACCATGTCCACACAAACAAACCGTGGGTGGCGACGAGCTTTACCCTGAACTGAAGGTTAACTCTCTAACTTTAGTTTAACTTATTATAGAAGGCGAACTATGTGAACTATGTATATCTAAACAAAAAGGACGAGGCAGCTGAATCACAGTCAGATGAATATATAACAAATGAGTGTCACAGCCAATTAAAAATGTATTAATGCTATAGAAAAGGAACGCGACCTTTCCCTCTCAGGTGAACTATGTAAGAGAGCAGGAACACAACCAACTGGCTGGTTCCCCAAATGAATGAAGGAAAAAAAGCGACTTAGAAAATGAATGAACGAACAAATGAACGAATGAAGGAGTGAACGAACAAACGAACAAATGAATGAATGGGTGAATGAACGAACGAACGAACGAACGAACGAGTGAATGAATGAATGAATGAATGAATGAGAGATGGCATGGGGTAAAATGAGGTACCTCCAAATGACTCTCTGAGGTAGACGAGCCAATGCCCCGGCCAGTTTATGAGCAATGTCATCGGACAGGTATTTCACTCCAGCCCCGAACGATACAACCACAAAGCCATGTTCATCCGTGCTCTCCACCCAGTCTTCAAAGTCCTAGACACACACAAACACACACACACACACACACAAAAATCAGGTTTCCTGAGTCAGCAAATGAACAGTCTATAATTCATATTACTGCTACATAGACCTTGTATTCAATTTCACAGTCAGAAAGTCGAAAAAGTTATACTGCAAATGACGTTGCTTAAAAGTCTGTGTAAACAGGCTAGTCTGGATTAAAGTTAAACCGTTTCAAATGTGCACACTCATTTTGTGTACTTGGTGGAAATCTGTGTGACAATAATGTACCTGTACCTTAGAATTCAGAGTACCGAGAAATAGAGAGGAAGAGGGGAAAAAAAGACAATGAAGCATTTATGATGAATGTCCCCCCCCCCCAACTTTAACTGCCAGAGTTCATTTTATTGCTTCCTTTATCTTCATCCGAAAGGTTACTGTGTATTGATAGCGGGGGGTATATGTTTAATGGCCTTCGTTTAAGACAGACACCTAAGAATGTCTTTCTCTCGGCGTCTCTGTAACAAGTTTCCACTTCAGGCTGTGAACTCTCTGTTCTCAAATGACCCTGACTGACCCCCCCCCACCCCCTCCCTTCCCCCTCCCCACCCCAGGCCAGCTTTCAGTCTCATCAACTCTCTCCACACACAAAGACAAAGGAGCAACATGGTCATGACTCTAGATTACAGCCTTAGGGGGAAAAAAAGGAAAGAAGAAGAACAAACAAAAAAAAAAAACAAGAAGAAAATATCAGAATATTAACATCCATATTGTAGTCTGTGTTATACCTACATTTCTGGGAGGGGGGAGGGGGGAGGGGGGGGGTGTTCACCTTTTTTCAGCTCAAAAACACAATTCAAGACACAAATTCTAGAACTGCTCCCTGTCTTTCGCTTATTATCATAAAACGGTTATGATGCCATAAGCAGTCCCAGGCAGGTAAAGAGCGACCGTATTGGCTATGATGCCATAAGCAGTCCCAGGCAGGTAAAGAGCGACCGTATTGGCTATGATACCATAAGCAGTCCCAGGCAGGTAAAGAGCGACCGTATTGGCTATGATACCATAAGCAGTCCCAGGCAGGTAAAGAGCGACCGTATTGCGTTGCATATGATCTCCATATGAATCCACAGACACGTTTTGTATGTTGGTCACAGTTTTCCAAGGTTATCGCAGGCCTCGGAAACAAAAAACGCGAGGGTAGTTTTATGGCAGCATAAAACTATGAAGACTTCAACCCTTGATGGATGTCACCAGTGAATCATAAAAAAGATTAAACAGACACATGGGTAGAACGACAAAGCAAAGCAAGCTACGTGTGCCACACTAGGGTCTGTTCTCACACTGTCAACTGTATTATAGCTACTTGTTTTATGGCATTTAAAAAGAGAGAAAGGGAAAAAAAACCCAACACTAAATTCAAACCTTTGCTCAGTGGACAACACAAACAATGTATTTCTGGAAGGAATAAATGACGAAGAGTCCTAGTTCGAAAAGAGACAAATGGTCTGAAGTTTCTTCAAAGATGAAGGAGGGACTATCTGTAAAATAATATTTTAAATTCAGTTTTTCTTTTCTTTCAAAAAAAGCAAGCATAACGCATAGACTAGAACAAGTTAAACCTACAGCAACACTAAGGCTGATTTGCTACTGGTCAGCTAGGGGAACTCTACATCTAAAATAGCTGCACAACATAAAACCACACTTTTTTTTCTTTTTTTTTTGAAACACACCTGGTTCAGCTAGTTAGGCATTTGAGGAATCTGTAAACAATAGAACTGGATGAGTTAAAAAAAAAAAAGTGTTAGAGAGCACACAAGTTGTCTGTCTCTGGACTATTGCATCTTACTGCTGACAATGCAGTGTCTTAACTCGTTTTAACCAACCTTCAAAGAAAAGGTTAGAGTTGAAAATATGAAATATGACTTTAAGGTCTCTGACGTCTGAGTGTAATTAAACCCCTGGGTGAAACACTTTCGCAGAAATGTGTATGTCGTGAGGCAGTGCGTGTGAGGTGAAAGCCCTGATGACTGGCTTGAGGTACAAGAGCATGACGTGTCCTCATTGGTGCCCTTATGCGTGTTTTGGAAATGGCACACAGTTAGCCTAAAAAGCAGTCCTAGGTCCGTGATATCAATTCTATCCAAAAAAAAAAGTTCAACTGAGTAAACTAATTAAATAAACCAAGTCCATAAGGACCACCAAAAAGAGCCCCCAGTGAGACAGAGGTCTTTCGTTTTTTTTAGTTACTGTGGGTTCGGTGATAGGAACGGATCATACTGCAGCAATTTCGAACAATGTACCAAGAACTTCTTGTCACAATAGCCAGTCAATAGTAATTAGATTACATTAAAACCCGTGAAACAGCTTTACCGCCCGTTTGCTATGAAGCCACTACAATACTAAGCCCAGTATGAGTCAGTATCACATACAATACGTGTTTTCTCTTTAAAAGGCCTAAAAGAATTCTACACTAGAATGACAGGGAAATTAGTTTAAGTATTATTTGGCTTGGACATGCTGTGTAAGCAAAACTGTGTTTGCATTGTTCCTGAGTTCTGTCTTCTAGTGTTAGCACATCTCTCTACAACCTGATGGCACGGCCCCAGTTGTAGACTTAGGTATTTGCTCTGTTAGTTTTTACACAGTTTGTTTGACACAGGCAGGGATTTAATTTGTTGGCTTTTCTGTTGAATGGCCAAAGTCTAGTGTTAAACATTGTGCTACTTTAGAATGGGTGAAGTTTTGAGCCAAATGAGCTTTAGAGCACTAGCGTCGTTGGCGGCAAAGCACTGGCCTCTTAGCGTTAGCCCTTTAGCATAGCTCCAGAATGACTGGGGTTTTTGTGTTAGCTGTGCATTTGAGCGATGCAAAAAAAAAAAAGGGGGTCCAGCTGCAGGAGGACACCCTGCTCTGGCCTGGCACTGACTAGCTAGCCTGGACACTAGCTCCTGTGTACTCTAAACACACTTAACAATGGGCACATTTACACACACACCCCCACACTTACACACACACTCTGCATAATGGTTCTGTAGCGCACAATGCTTCTTTGGGGGTTTGGTATTCCAAAACTGCCAGCCCGGGCTAAGAACCCCCCACTCCTATTGAACTCAGTGCAGCGGTTCGCGCAATCACTAGCATTGATAAAAACAAGCTTTGTGAATGCACACACAGAGGTAAGGATCCCAAGACTCGATGTTGACCTTGGATGGACGTTTAGCCACGATACTCTCTTGAGTTTCGTTAATGCCTTGAAGTTCGCATCCAGGCAGCCGAACTTTTGACAAGGATATTGTCGGGACAGGGTGCTATTCTCAGAGCTTTAAAAATAATAGTCAAAAAACAATCGATTCGTTCAAAAAGTACTTGGTGTCCTATCTGCTCAACCGGCCTTGAGGAAGTTAAGACACGCTCGTCAAAGGTCGTGGGTTAGCTATGTGACATTTCGGGACGTTTGACGCAAGGCCAGTGATAGATGAGGCGTGAAACGTTTGGCTTCCCCTGACCACTCACTTAACCTGAGGCATAAACTCGACGTCCGTGCCAACGCGTGACGTCACTGACTGTCGTGAAAACCTGAGTTATCCACAGAAGCTGCGCCACACAAGCATCCCAACCAAGCAAGGGATGGAAGTCGGAGCCCCAGCACAGCAGCCGTTCTCTATAACTTTAATCAAATCCTCTGAATGGAAGCTCCCTTGTTTCTGTTTTTACATAGGAAACCTCAAACATGTCAATGAATTCTAAATGACATCGTTCAAAAGTAAGTTACACAGTTCAGAAATAATGTCAGGAAATGAATGGCAGATAATGGGGTTTTTTTTTTTAGCATTCCCACACTCTCGCAAAGTTACACACAGAATGTCACAAGGTTTTTCATAGCCTTATCGCAGGGCCGTCATCTCTTTGCGCTTTTGTGGACACGGCCCGTTAGCGCTACATCTGTCTGTAGTTCACTCTCTTACCTCCTTTAACTTTTTCTTTCACTTGTATCTGGTCTAATACTGAGCTTAGCAGCAGCAGTTATGCCACAGACAGCTCCTTAACGGCCATATGCTTGGTTTGTATTCTGCCTCTTTTGGAAGTCACTTTGGATAAAAGTGACGGCTAAATAATTGAATGCAAATGTAAATCTGATGCTCATAGGCATCGTACTGGACGGTCACAGCAGTTCACAGTTGACTCTCTTAGGCCAGAGTTTCAATAAAGTGTTTTGTTCGTTTGTTTATTGCTACCTATCCTATCTTTTTGCACCACATATACAGTTGTTGTTGTTTTGTTTTGTTTTTTTTTTATCGCTCATTACTATATTATAATCTATTATATTTTTTTGTATTGTATTTTTTATCTATACTCCTTCGCCTGTCTTTCTGCTACTGTTAACCCCCCAATTTCCCTGCCTGGGGATCAATAAAGTCTCGTCCTATCTTATCTTATCTTATCGACGGCCTTGCTCCAAAGTCGAGACGCCGCTTATCTGTCGCCCACTCACCTGTGGTAGTGGGCTGGGTGGTTTGGTCAGAATCCCCCCGACGTAGACGACGTGTGGTAAGGTGGGCCTGGGGAACTCCAGTGCCATGTCCGTGCACAGCATCCAGAGCCGGGTTTGCTGGACCAGGTCGTGCATGGACGCGTAGGGCTGGATGTTGTACTTTCTCATGATGCGGTCGTACTTGGGCAACACCAAGAACTGGACGCCAAACCTCGACACCAGGTACACTGCCGTGTTGGCCACCCGTTGCAGCAGCGACATCCGGTCTGTGAGTAGCGAGTTGAACTCGGGGACGTAGGAGAGCGGCGCCGGGGCGCCTACCTCGGCCGGGTACCACAACCCCGTGCTGAAGACGGCGTACTGGACCCCCAAGATGTGGGCGATGACGAAGCCGCACATCTCGTTGGGGTCGACGAGGAGAAGGTCGAAGCGTTCGCGTTTCAGCTGCTGCATCACGGAGCTGCTGCCGACGACGGCGTCGCAGTTCTGCGAGTAGTGGTCCAGGATGTCGAACAGCTCCAGCGCCGTGAACCGCCCGGCGAAGATGTTCCGGACTTTGGACTGCAGGAAGTCGTCGGCCGAGGTGCTGTTGAAGATTCCCGGGTAGCGCTGGAGGCGGTAGTGGTCCGAAGGCGGTATCTCACGTCCTTCCGATACGAGAAAGACGGTGTCGTGGCCTTCGGCGTGTAAGGCGGACGCCAGTGTTTTGAAGATGTAGAGGTGGCTTTCGAACATGATGGGAGGCACGACGATGATTTTGGCAGCCCATGACGACCGTGAAGATATGCAGCATAGCAACACAGCGAAGAGGACAAGGGATGGCTTCATGACTGCCGGGGAGAGAGAGAGAGAGAGAGAGAGAGAGAGAGAGAGAGAGAGAGAGAGAGAGAGAGAGAGAGAGAGAGAGAGAAAGAATATTAACACGTGTGGTAGTGGGCGGATAAAGACCACATTTCATTGCAGAGTTCATATTAGACTATTAGACTAAACTCAGCATTAATACCATTGATAGCCCAAATGATAACATGCTAATAGATATGTAAAGAAAAGAAAAGATGGATGATTAAAATAAGCCTGACATAGTGCCATGGCACTGCCCCATAATCCATATGCTCTATAATAATGACTGACACAACTTCAATTATTGGCATAAGAATGGTGTTATGAAGTACTTTCTGTCCTTTGAAGAAGGATTTGATCAAATAAGCGAGCAAATAAGAAAAAAAAAAGTACTATCAGATGTTAAAAGAGTTTAGGTGTGGTGCACCCCTCACTATTATCAGCCTTGAATGTGAATTAAAAGTTCAGTGGTCAGGTGACAGACATTTCACAATTCACCTCCTCAAACGCATATAAGAACACTGGTAATATATAACTTTGGTACTCCTTTTAGCTGTCTTGTAAGATTAATGGGATGGTCACAGAGCCATTTAAGAAACACCCTTTCAGAATAAAGTTATCATGGAAACATGAAGTTATGTTTTCCCAGACTTTCGACAGCATTCATCATCACATGCTTTTAGGAGTATTAAACAAGGGTGAACTGCAAACATTCAAGTGACTGTACATTCAAAGAGCACACACACTCTTTTACAACACTGTGTTTCTGTATGTGTGTGTGTGTGTGTGTCAGTCACTGTGAATGTGCAGATCCGCATCAGCACTAACCTGTAATTCAGTTTACACGGGACCAGCCTATAGGAATTCAATGACAGATGATTTTCTCTGATAAAGACAGTTACTAAGGCTCAGCACAAACTCGTCTCATTCACTACGACTCATTCCAGAGCCACACCCATGTAACTAAACAATCTCCTCTCTGTACAAACGGTTATAATGCTTTACCAATGCATAGGCCTCACACACACACACACTCACATTCACAAGGGATATGCCCATACACTCACGTGCGCTTTCTCTCAAAAATCTCAACATCTTTACTCTACACCAATTAAACAATCTACACATCATGTCAATGCACCCTTAACAATCAACAACAAAGTGTCCTGTTTCTTAGGGCAAACGTGCTGATCTGGAATCAGTGTTTACCTATGACAGTCCTACTTAATACAGTTGTGTGGAGGGGAAAGGGAAATGACGCCAGATCAGCGGCAGTCCCTGATGAGTGTATATGTTCACAGAGAGGGGCATGTCTTGTGGGCTCTGCCTTAGGTCACGTTTCTTTTCCTCTGTAGTTTTGGCAAATGAACAACTATTTAAACGCATTCATACCTGGCGCTGTTTCGTTTTTAAATTAAAAATAGAAGGAAAAGCAAAGTATCGTCTAAACTCCAAAGGCACACCCGGAAATATGAAAACAATCCATGTACTCTAATGGGACCAAATATGTGCTTCTTAACGCAGCTACCTAACTAAATGAACCGTGGCTTAAGCATTTGAATGTTATCAGTTATACTGGCCCCGAACAGAAAGACTTGCATTTAAAGCAGAGAGACCTCACTTCAACCTGTTCCAAAATCCCATCCAACCAATGACATGGAAAGAAGGTTTTTTCGAGTGGAAAAGAGTCTGTCTTGTAGAATTTCTTTAACAATGTATAAGTTGACTTTATAACAGGTTGTTGCATGCATGCTATTAGTGAATTAAACTGTGATCTTATGATCACTTTACTTTCTTGGCATAGAGTTAGTCCCGAAAGAAACATGAACCGTTTCAGAGCGTCTGGTCCTTAATTAACAGGGTGCAAAGCAGCAAAAACATTCAAAATAGACTCCCCGTCATAAACCATCTGCTATCATGATCCAGGTGGCCGGGTAGCTAAAGATGTGCACCCGCTAGAGAAATCTCTCCCACAATTGGCCTCCACGGTGTTAGGTGGGCTAACGTTACAGAAAAAAAAACAAAAAACTCCCAGGGCTGACTGTTGACTGTTGCCATGGTAACCACACCAAAGTCAACTCTTCCTAGGAGACGTCATAGCTTGGGTTACTAACAGAAGGGTCAGGTTACCACACCAACGGACCAGAGCTACAAAGCTGACGTGAAGGACATGAAGATACCCAGAATTGAACAATGAAATATTGTAAGTGGGATTCTGTCATCAAATACCTGGAAATGAACAAAGTAATAACTATAGACCACTGTTGATTGGTTTGATGTAAAGTGGTTTCTGGGGGTTTTTTTCTGTTTGTTTTGTATGATTTTTTCTTAAGTTTGATGTTTAAGATATTTAGACCAGTTGCTTGACCATCTGGTAACATATCAATGGTGTTTTAAATACTAACATTCAATATATTATTAAAATGTTATCATGTAGAGAGTTACTACACTTCTGTTACAATACTGAGTGGAACACAATCCCAAAAAGTTTCATTCATCCATCCACTACTCAATCTTTCCATCCCTCCATCCATCTGGGAAACACAAACTATTCATCCATTTCATGAATCCATTCATCCATTTCTCACACCCTTCACTTAAACACACACACACACAAACTTTCTCACACACTATTAACACACTAAAACAAAACAACAACAACAACAAAAAAAGTCACACAAATTTCTGTCTTCTACTGATAACATGAGCACACAAAACTCATTTTTCACAGTCTGAAGTATCTGTTGTTAATTTCAAAAAAAAAAAAAAAAAAAAGTAATACGACACGTTTTAGAGATGAAGGACGAGTTCCCCAAAAACATTTTCTCAGAACTCTGTCAAAATCTCTTCTCTTTTTTTAACAACAGAACTGTATAATGGTCAAATAAGTAGAAAATGTAGGTGGATGAGTCACCCTAATAAGATTTCGATCTGAATTATATACAAACTATTCCATATGCTTCCTATCTTGATTATCTCCACCCTGACTAAAATAACTTGCCTTCAGAGACATTTGTTGAACAACACCCAGATCAGTTAAAAATTAACAGCATTTAACAATTTAGGTCTATTAGTCATGCAGGTACCTGCCAGCGGCGAACATGATAAAACTGTACAGTTCACGAACCATCCAAACGGAGCCAATCGAACAGCATCCAGATCAGGGTGGGAAATAAGGACCAGCTACCAGCCAAATGCTAGTAAAATATGAAAGTGGCTGGTAGATTTCAGACACAAAATAATGATTTACTGTTGAGTGGCTGGTGAATTTGAACGTTCATCTGTCAGTGGCTGCTAGATGTTTAGATTTTGAAAAAAAAAAGGTGATTTCCCACCCGGATCCATATACAGGTGCTACTGTCATATCACGTAAACGCCGTGTAGGTGTGACCACAGAGACGAGATACAAAAGATAAAAACTGAAGCTCAAGTGATGCGTATAGCTCTAGTGATAAAACGAACACATCTCCGCAAATGTAAACAGGCTTTACATTATGCAAAACAACGTCAACGAAAGCAGCGTGACGACGGACAAACGCCCCTCCTCGGAGAAATTTGAATTTCAAACGCGTCGTTTCGTAATGAAACGATGCGTTTGAAAAGACGCAATACAAAATAAAATTTCAGAGGACACTACTTTAAATATATATTATTCAAATACATGTGATTAATGCTAAACTGGACTAAACCCACTCTACCTACGCATAGCAAACGTGTGTAACTGCATCCACTGTTTATCCCCAAAAAATGATAAATCCATTCAACCTCTGAGGTCACACACACACACACACACACACACACACACACACAGAGGTCCTGGTGGCTGAAGTTGCACAATTTCACTTGGTTTAATACATTTTTCGATATCGTACCAGATTCGTCAAAAAACTTAAACTATGTGTAATAAACTTTTCCTCGCAATCAGTTAGCAAGTTTTCCTTTAGCGTGCTTTTCCTCTGGAGCCGACATAACTACTTTGGGATTATCAATGCAGTATTTAAAAATTACCAAAAAACAAACAAACAAAAAAAAAAAAAACCCCAAAACAAACAGCAACACAACTCGTGTTGATGACAAAGAGATTTGGAAGGAAGTGGCTCAGTGACATCATCTCTTATCAGTGACTAATATGCACGAGGACTAAAGTTTACGTGTTAAAGGTGAGGTCACACCAGCTTTTGGAGGGGAGTTTTGGTGTGACTTTCACCTTAAGGGATCTCTCATTCGGTAAGAAATACCTAACATTTAAGCAAGGAGCTGGAGTACATTACATACACTCTCTCTCTCTCTCCTTCTCTCGCTCTCTCCTTCTCTCTCTCTCTCTTATATACTGTGAGTGCATGAGTTACAAAGATCTTATTCTACAGGTCACTTAAATGAAAGAAAGAGAAAGACTTGTCTGTCTTGTACATATCCTTCCTTTCTCTCTCTCTCTCTCTCTCTCTCTCTATCACCTACTTATTCAGTCACACACACACACACACACACACACACACATAAACACACACACACACACACACACACACACACATAAACATACAGGAGCAGGTAAGGTGGAGCCCAGTCCACAACATACCGACAACATGCCAACAGCTGAGACTCGAAACTTGCCGGACAAGATTTCTTTCTCTCTCACTCTCTCTCTTTATTTATCTCTCTCTCTCTATCTCTCTCTCTCACTCTCTCTCTCTCTCACTCACACACACCAACAAACAAAACAACAATAGAATATCTCTGCAAATTTACGGTTCTGTGTTACACAACTCACAACCGCCATACATTACCACATTCTTAACAACTGCCTCCTGTTCTCTCTCTCTCTCTCTCTCTCTCTCTCTCTCTCTCTCTCTCTCTCTCCTCACACAGTCATGCAGGCACCTACTGCTCACCTGATTTTTTTTTTTTTTTTTTTTTGGAATTAGAACACTTCAGAGAAATACTCCTAAGTCACAGTGTGTTGCAGGTTCACAGTGTTTCTGTCCACGCAGGTTTCCACTGCCCTGCCTTGGACAGAGGACACCACAGGAGAATATCTGAAAAAGCCTAAACGTGCTCCTGAGGTCAGTCCCGTAGGACACAATGTCGGCTCCGTCAAAGCTATTTTCTCCCGACTGACTAATTATTATACAATAGCGTTATTGTACATAGCTAGTTGACTTCTGTTTACGTCAGCAGTTCAAGTAGGGGGGGGGGGGGGTAATAAATATACAATTTCACAAAAACAAAAGAAACATTAAACACTGTAATTATGAATAAATGATATTGTAAACTCTCTTTTGCACAACAGTGTCCAATTGCCGTGGTTTAAATGTAAGCGGTTACGTTAGAATACGGTAAGTCAGCTGCTACTTGTCCAACGAAGTTAAGAAGGCCAGGGTTTGAGTATCACCCTAATTACGGAAAGATGCCCCCTGCAATGCGAGTATCAACCTACAGCCGCACTGACCGCCAGTATTTAAATATTTATAAGCTAAAGTAACGCTGCTAGAAATTTACGTATCATCTCACAGGTGCGACTGCGCTCTGTCCTCTACCCCGTCCCCTTCGGCTCTAGTTAAAGCACTGACAGAAACCTACTTAAACCACTCTATTTGCCAAAGCATTGGGCAAAACGTATCTGTGCTTTGGGTTTTACCTTCAAAGTGAACCTTGATCATGAAGCACGCGGTGGAACATGAAGATATGTGGGTAAACTAGTTTCTACCAGATTTCGTAAAAAAAAAAAAGGGTCATAGAACCTCACGCAACAATGCAATATCCACGATGGAGGACACGACACAATGGTCGGGAATCAGTCCTCAAAAACACCCATAGGCTATCTTAAAAAAAAAAAAAAATGAAAAAGTTCCCATAGGCTATATGTAATTGGAGTCGTTCTTGGATTGATCCTAAGTGAATCT
The DNA here is from genome assembly GCF_902362185.1 of Chanos chanos. Lineage (NCBI taxonomy): Eukaryota > Metazoa > Chordata > Actinopteri > Gonorynchiformes > Chanidae > Chanos > Chanos chanos. Next base: position 13,845,033 of record NC_044505.1, read on the forward strand.
TCATTGAAATAATTCCACCTGTAGCACTTTCAGTCAGTTACAAAATAATTTCAACGACGCCGCCCCAACATACCTTGTACAGGTGAGCTATGTCAGTCAATACGAACGTGCCCTCCGAGTTCACGGCCCCTCCACGGTCTTCCGATTATTTCCTGAGGTAAATCTCCAAATGGGGTTGAGCGAAAATCGCTTCTTTGCCTCAGCAGGCGAGCCACTTTTTTTCCAGAGGTCGAAGTGAATCAAATTTTGGTCTTAGGGGGCGGGACTAGTCTGTATGTCAGGGATCTATGATTGGGAGTGGTCTGGAAGTGGGTCTGTCAGAAGACAATAGAAATTGCGTTCTTATCCGGCGGGCAAGGGACAAACGCTGCGCTCACACTGTAAATACGTGAATATGTACATAGCGAGGCGTTTCAACCCTTTTTCGGATCATCTCGAGTACACCTACGAGGGCGTATACCTACGACGCGCAACTGCTTGCGTTCCCTAGGCAAACAGACGCGTATGTTGGTTAACTGTAATTTCTTAACGATTTTCATGGAAGTATTTTTTGAATCTATGAATATTATAATTGTCTAAGGAATTATAATTGTAGGAATCATCTTAAGATAAATAAATATTATACAGCAAGAACGATTTTTTTTTTATTTTTAATTTTGGTGCAATTATAACGCCATTCAAGCAGAGAAGATTCGGTTACGCACGAAAAAAAGCTGAATGCTGAAATATACTCATTCATGAAGATGGATAAGCAGTGGACAATCTTGACATTGTGTGTGCGGTGCGTACGCGCGTGCACAGAGAGAGAGAGAGACAGAGAGAGAGAATATGAGGACTGCGTTTAAATCATTGATGATTTGCTGTGGTTTGCTCGGGTAGAGTTTCTTCGGTGCTCTGCTCTGTAGGTCGCTGTGTGTTACTTCGTTGCGTCCACTTAACCAGTATAACTATAGTAGTGTGCCGGGCTGTAACTTCGTAACTAGATCGCTCGAGATAACTCTTACTGAATGATTGATTGAAACCTATGACAGTTTCAATGAGGCGTTACTTTGTAAACATGTTTTGTCCGCACAGACTTGAAAGTGGACCGTTTACTGTGAAGCAAACCGAAATATTTCAGGTAAACTCAATGGTCAAATACATAGCCTATCTCCAGCCTTGCGGAGCATTCGTTTCCGTAACGTGTATCGACAGGAGCCTTTTGAAGTCTGCGTTAACATGGTTACTCAAGGCGAGGTAGCCCTTGAAAGATTCAGGACCCTCAGTTCAAACCGCCTGTTTTATAATTAAACTTTGAGACAACACAAAGTATTTCTCATGGTCTTTCTTAGTTTTTACACCCAGTATCGCAAATTTAGGCTGAGTCTGGACTTCGAGCACAATATATTAATATGTCCACGTGAATAAAGCTCTACTCATACATGGCACGTACAGTATAGGTTACCTCCTCTCGTAGTTCACTGTATATGTTGTCACGTGTAAGGAAACGTCAAGAGGCCAGACCTTTCTCTGCCAACTCCGTTTGTTTTATCGTGTTGAACTAAAGGTGGCTAGTTGAAGGGGGGGGGGGTGCACTTTTTTTTTTTTATTAAGGTATCAGTCGCTGACGTCTGTACCAGTCTACAACGCTGGCCTGTCATACGATTGAAACTCAGTCGCGCGAGAGAAATGTCTTTGCACGAGTCCTCGAGAGGTCAACGTCCACCAGTTTTAGAGATAACGATGAATCATGTGACCAAATATCAAAAAGCTGTCCCTCTTTCTGCTTTCTGCTCCTTGTACTTTCTGCTTTTTCTTGGTACCTCATGCGTTGCTATGGGTATGTTCCGTGTGCGTTGTATATAGATATATATCGTTTTTAATTCTCCTTTAATACTCTTTTTTAATCTATGTACGCTGTTGGTATAGGAGGAACAACATTTCATACTTGATTGTACGCAAGCGCATGATAAAATGACAATAAAAGAATCTTGTATCATGTTCTCTTTATCTCTAACTCTCTCTCTTCTTCCTTCCCTCCCTATCTCTCTGTCTCTCCTCTCTGTGTTTGTGTGTGTGTGTGTGTGTGTGTGTGTGTGTGTTTGGGGGGGGGGTGTTAAGACAGAAGATAGAGGGGGAGCATGAGAGTTGGGTCAATGGAAATGTACCTAAACCCCCAGGGAAGGGATGGCTCAAACCCACCCACACACACACACACATGCCATATGCACCTCTTTCACGGTTTGGACAAGTTACTAAGGATCTTACATTCCACAAAACCTCACCTAAATCCACAACTGAGCATACTCAATACAAATCAAACACACCGCATACAGTATTTAAATAATACAAAAAACTATCTGTCTGTCTATCTATCTATCTATCTGTCTGTCTGTCTGTCTGTCTGTCTGTCTGTCTATCTATTTTATTAGTTAATGTTAAGGTTATGGTTAGGGCTTGGGTTTGAGTTTGGTATGCGAACTGTGGTTACAGTAAAATGGAAGTTAGTGGAAAATCCCCACAAGTACAGTAAGACAAGTATGTCTGGTGTGTTTTTGTGTCACAGAGAGAGGGAGCGAGAGAGAGAGAGAGAGAGAATGCATG
>NC_044505.1:13850115-13852615 GCF_902362185.1 Chanos chanos
TCTGTCATTCGTTTGTTGGATAAACATGACTCCCTCGGTTTTTTTTTCTCTGTACCTGCCCTATGGGAATAGGGGGTGAGAGAGGAGGAGAAAGGGTCTGTGTATATAAATACATGTGTTGGTTTGAGTACCGAGATGTTTTTCTTTCTTTCTCTCTCTTTTTTTTTTTTTTTTTGTTGAAGAAATAGAGATTACTCCTCCCTTTTCGCTTTGGTAATAAAGAGATGGCGTGACATCTGTTTTACAACGGCGACCAGACATAGGATAAGTTTGACTTTGTTTTAGTCAGTTTTGACACCTTTCCCCACTTTAAAAAAAAACAACAAAAAACTCGTTCCAACATGTCATTATATTTACCCTCTTGTTTGTTCAATATACGAGATTCAAATTATGATGGGAAAATGTGCGAACAAGCACTTTTTTGACAAAAACAAATAAACAAACAAACAAACAAAAAACTTTCTAATATGTGTTACGACGCCGCAACAGATTTCTAAATTCAGTTGACCGTCCTCCTAATATCTTGGTATCAGTATGAATACGTTATAGTTTTAATCGTTTGACGTAACTACGTGTCATATTGCGGTTAGTCTTTACAATTCGTTAGCACACGAATGCGGTTTGTTTGAATGCTTTTGAATGAAATGTGTTCATGCACAAGTGTACCACTGTACTTATTCCTGTGTTAGTTTCAAAGATACACAGGAATAGGAGACGCTTTTTTCTAAACGAAATACAGACTATTCAAATATAAACAAATAAAGATGTCTCAGAACTTTGCAAATCTTAAGAGGAAATTCTTTCAGTTTATTACTATAGCTCCGAGTCCTTTCCGCTGGTTCCATCTGCTGGACACAGTGTGGAATTGCATGCTTCGTGTAGTACTGATAGCTCTTAAAGAGAAGATGCACCTTTTTGCATACTGGCCCATTATACGGTCCGTCAATACTTTGGCTCGTTTTTTTCAATTTGTCACTTGGATTCCCAGTAGTTTTGCCAGTTTTGTTTGTTTTCCACCCAAAATGCTTATCATGCTTATCAAATGTTTATCATTCTAACCGAAAGCACACCCAGAACGATAAACACTCAGCCTTCAGCATTTGACAATGGATGCTCCAATAAAATTAACCTATTTCTACCCAAGGTCTTTCATTATGGATAATACACATTCCGTCTGCTCTGACAGGAGGCAAGTAGCATCTTTTACTATTCTTAAAAACAGAATGCTATGCTATTTTCACTTAGCCTGCGAAAGCCGAATACTGATAAACGACGCGGATTTCAAATGTTCACAACAACACTCAACAGTTCGTGAGTCTACTGTAATCAGTTATGAGGAAAAAAAATGTGCCAACGATTTCTTTACAAAAAGGTAAGTGTTTTAACGGATAGGTTGAAATCTCAAAAAAAAAAAAAAAAAAAAACAACCTTCAGTGGTTTAGAGTAGTTTTTGGGGGTTAGATTTTTTTGAGGGTGGGGGGTGGAAGCGGAGTCTCTTGCGTAGTTAATCTTTTGCTGTTAATTATTGTGACTTGCCTGAGGTCCGTGTGGCAGAGCAGCGACTTCAGAGCACAGAAACTTCGTCCTCGACTATTTAAGAGGCAGCAAGTCTCGTCTTTGTGTGTCCAACAGAGGGAGACATATCTCATAATTCAGCGTCAAGTAATGCTGTTTCTCTTGTACGTGGTCTTGCCTTTGTATTTTATCACTATCAGGAAAGAAGTTGTTCCTTGCGTGCCAGTATTAGTAAACATGCAAATACATACGTGTACATGTACTTGTACATGACTTTACTGACACACACATACACACACACAAAACAATGGGCCTTGTTAACAGGCAGTAGTTTGAGTGCTGAGTGACTAAAAGCACCTTTTATGTTGATCCTGATATTTCTCTCTCTCTCTCTCTCTCTCTCTCTCTCTCTTCCCCTTCTCTCTCTCTCTCTCTCTCTCTCTCTCTCTCTCTCCATCTTCCCCAAATGTTCCCCTGTTCCTCTTGTCTTTATCTCTCTGTGCAGTTTCCTGTTCTGTAAATGACCAGTGCTCCAAACTCTGTACTGTTTGTTATGAAGATCTCTTTGACCCTTTCAACACACTGTTATTCGGTCAGAACAAAAACTTTCAACATCACAAAAATGCATACACACACACACACGCACACATGCACACACACAAGCGTACACACAAGCACACACTCAAGCACACACACACACACACACACACACACACACACACATGATACCTGTGAATAGTTAGAAATTATTTCACTCCAGTAAATAGCCAGTCATGCCTGAGTAAAGTGTAGACCACTGAAAATTTGATTAAATTAAAGATTTATTCACCGTCCTCTCTCTCTCTCTCTCTCTTTCTCTCTCTCTCTCTCTCTCTCTCTCTCTCAGGCAGTGAGCAGGTGCAGGAGGACAGAGTCATCAAGTGGAAAACTCTTTCCATCTTCAGTCATGCCATGTGAAAGATATCCCATCATGCATCTCGACTTG
>NC_044505.1:13857615-13865115 GCF_902362185.1 Chanos chanos
GTTTAATGTTAAACACTGAGAAATTACACGTATCTCATGTCAAGGACTATTCAGATGTTTGTTAAGTATTAAAGCTGTCTAACGCGTTTACTTCATTTTTATCTACTAAAAAGGGAAATAAAAGCCACAAATTTAGTTAATGAAATTATTTCATAAACGAGTATTATGAGTTTTCGTCTTGGATGGACCTTTTTGTCACGTTTGGCTCCCCATATACACGAGCATACGCTTAGTGCAGAGGAGAGAGAGAGAGAGAAAGAGAGAGAGAGAGAGAGAGAGAGTGGTGGGCAGTGTGCCTTGGTGAGGCTATATCAGTTGGAGCGCGGAGCGGCGGTTGGTAATACGGCTACAGAAAGATTCACGCGACAGGGTTGACATTCATTTTTGAAGGTGAGGCGCTCGGATGTTTTCAGCGATGCTCCTGTCTCTCATTTTGACATTTTCGATACATGTGAGTTTTACGATATGGCGAGAATATGAGCTAATTGCGACCGCTCTCTGTGTGTTTTCTCCCCGCTGCAGATGCTTAGCGTTGCCCTGGTGTGTGTGTGTGCGGTCGTCTGCGGACAGGTCAGCGGAGCGTCAGCCCGCACTGATAACGGCAATTTTCTTGACGACAAATGGCTGACCGGACGATGGGATAAATTTCGAGACGTAGGTGGCTTTTTTATGGTCCAAATGCCCCCTCTGTTCCCTGTTGCTTTGTGTATGTGTGTGTTTGTGTGTGTGTGCGTGCGCGCGCGCGCTTGTTTCTAGCTTTAAGAGGACTACCGTGCTTGGGAGGAGACGCTAAAGGACATTAACTGCCTCTTGTGAAAATAATTATAAAAAACACGACAATTAGTATCGGAGTAGCTGTCAACGGGACTGTACATGATTATACTGAATGAAACGGTTCACCGTCACGAGTCAGTTATTGGTACTCCTAAGAAACAGTGCGTCATTTGTGCGACGTTAAGTGGCTGGTGAATTAGAGATAAGACCACTTTCATAACGGAGCGAACGTGCAATTCTAACTCGTTCCAAACCGTATCCAAGGCTATGGCGGGCACGGCCGTTAAATGTGTTCTCTGTCATGCTGGCGAGGTTGACTCGATTTAATGCATAAAACGGTTGTGTATCCTATACCAGCGCTGGCAGGTTTGACTTGGCCGGTATGGCACATCATTGAGTGAGCGTCTATTTGAGTTTGAGGAAAAGTACGTGGTGTTAAAAATCTGTAGCGTTTAATTATTATTATGCATGTTCACAGAACATCGGTTCACTTTTACGTAAATCATCGCAAAGAACTTCAATGGATGGTGTTTTCAGTTAACGCATTTTGTTGCTCTCCAGTTAGAAATATACCATTGTCTCTTTATGATTACACGAAAATTAAATGGAAAGAACTGAATTACAATCTGTGATATAAGTATTTAGATGACAAGGTCAAAACATTTCTATTTGGCTCTGACACAGAGGTTTGTTCTTCAACAAGTATTTGTAAGTCGGACTTCCTTACAAATAGAGTACGTCTTTATTGCCTGACTGGCTATTAAGATTTCTTTCCAACGCGAGACGGAAGGGATACGGTTCTAGTGTTGATAGTGACAGCTGATAGCCGACTGAGTACTACAACAACGGCAAAAAAAAAGATTTAACAGTGTTACCCACTCTGAGCTGGGTGATATCATGAAGTCGAGTGGACTCTCATTTGCGTCAGTGTGTGTGTATATGTGTGTGTGTGTGTGTTTGTGTGTGGGAGAAGAGAGAGAGAGAGAGAGAGAGTTAATGATGTTTATGTAAGGGCTATCGCATGGGCGTTACACAGTGCTGACTGAATTTCCAAGCAATGCCAAATTAGCCATCGCTGCCCAACAAACTATCTACCAAGAAAATAAGACTCTCTCTCTCTCTCTCTCTCTCTCTCTCTCTCTCTCTCTCTGTACCTTTTTTGTACCGCGCTCTCTCTCTCTCTCTCTCTCTATCTCTCTCTCACATGTAAGTAGCACATCAAAGATTAGTCCTCACTAACCATGTGACATTTCAAGGCCAATCAGTAAAGAGGGAGATGATTTATGCAGATTAGGTGCTCTCTAAATGTGACTGTTGATTAGGAGCCCACACATTAAGAACAAGCAGGAGCCAAAAAAAAAAAAAAAATCAAGATGAGAAAATAGTTCCTGAAGGTGTTTTTCACAAGTCAATGAGTAAAAAGAGTCACTTGAGTTGTTAATGTGTCAAATCCTGTCACGTTACATATGTACCGAGCACACTCAGTGTTATTACAGAGAATGAGGAATCATAACCAGGAATAAACTCCCAGACATTTGAATAATGAATGTGTTTTCTGAATGAAACTTAAAAAAGCATATGAAGCGACAGATGTCCAGTCATTCAGTTATAATTACAGAGCATATAAAACATTGAGAAAGGCAGTTTAAACCTGATGTTGCACTGCACATGAAATAGCGTAAAAAAAATAAAAAGAATAAAACCAGTTACAGAGGTTTTTGATGTTGTAATGTTGCATCCTACTTATGGAGAATATAGGCTATTCATACTCATAAGGACAGTGAAATGTGTGTTTTCATGCAGAGACAGAGATAGCAAGAATGGGAGGGTGAGACAGATTGTGTCGCATGCATTTGTGAGTGTGTATTTATGCTTCTGCTTATATATGTATGCATGTGTGTGTGTGTGTGTGTGTGTGTGTGTGTGGTGTGTTATAACCCACGACTGTGTGGGCTTTCTTTAGGCCATGCTAAGTTGTTTCTGAGGCTTTGTGAACTTGACAGGGTAAGAATGGCCATCAGTAATCTCTCTGTCCTTACACATCACTGAGAATCAATCTCTCCCTCTTCTCTATCTCTCTCCCTCTCTCTCCCCCTCTTTCTCCCTCTGTCTCACACTCTCCTTTTCTCTGTCTCTCTCCCTCACACACACACACACACACACACAAAGACACAAAGTACTGTGTTCTGTGCTGACCTGCAGTACAGTGTCTTTTAATAGCCCTTATGCAATGATGGAAGTTAAGGAGACAGTCAGAGGAGAAGATGGGAACGGGCTCAGACAGCCTCCCTCCAGTCCGTCAAGACTAACACACACAGATATGTGAAGTGTCCCAACATGGGGTTAGAATGAGCCACACACACACACACACACACACACACACACACAACAACAACAATAAACAACAAAGACAGCGCCTACTGTATCATTACATCTGAACTAAAAGACAGTAAAACTGTTTTGGTTTTTGTAGGGTTAAGTTTTTGCTAGAAATGGTGGGTGTTTTGTTTTGGGTTTTTTCCCCACGGTTCTTCATAACATATACATTTAAACTGTGAAAAAAAAAATATTAAAAAAACTACATACTGCAGACATCTACCAAAAAAGTTTTTGTCTATTTGAACAATTGGCCAGAAATATGAACAATGTGTCTAGCAGTACTAACTGATAGAGTAGCTTTACTTTAGTCATTTCTGTTAATATAACTTATGCTGTCTGAAGTCCTACATAATAGCATTAAAGGCAGTTCTGTGAAAGTAAATTGCCATTGTAGCTGAAATAATGTTGTTTTCTCGATGGTTTGAAGTACAATTCTTTATTTAGGCTATATATTTAATAATATGTACTACAGAGGAAATAATAATAATGATGTCACTAAATTTAATGTTGATCAAAAGCCACAGTTGGATGACAGTGTTATCTGGAGGTTATAGTTATTTTGTAACAGGTGATTGATTCATATAGAACTCAGAAGGCAGCAAATTGTTGCACCTCATGGAATGTTGCCATAGAAACCTTTCATTGTATCATAAAGACTCCAAGGCACTATGGAAACGGTTATAGTAGCATAGGAATCTCAGTGGGAAGAGTTACAGTGCCAACACGCACCCAAACTGTTACTGTTCTACACTGCCTTAGTGACAGTTAGGGCTCTCCCGACAGCGGTCTGCTTGTCCGTGTGTGTATGTGTGTGTGTGTATGCAGATGAAGTTATGCATGTAAATTGACTTGTGTGTGAAGCAATCATGCTTGTAAACCATTGACATGCGATGGTGAGATTTCCCTAGAGATGCATAGCAGATGTGTGTGTGTGTGTTTGTGTGTGTGTGTGTGTGTGTGTTCCTGATCTAAAGAGGTGTATGTGTGTGCGTGTGCGTGTGTGTGTGTGTTAATGCATGTGAATGTATGTGTGTGTGTGTGTGTGTATGTGTATGTGTGTGTGTAGAACTTTGATCTGTCTCCCTTGTGTCATTTCTCCTGAGAGATGAACTGGGGACTCTGCAGAGAAACTAAACAATGATGACATGCATGAGATTATCACTCAAATCATCTTCATCATCAGATTTCGACTGACAGCCTCGTCACCGGATCAGGAAAAAAAAAAAAAAAAAAAAAACCCCACACTCAGCTGACAGTCTAATGCTGTGTATGTCTAAAACACAGACTCACAGCTATGTTTGTGTTGTCCACTGCCCTGAATGAAAGAAAAAAAAAAAAAAGAAGAAGCATATATCCACAGTAACAAACAGTTGCATTAATACTTGGCATTAGTATGCAGAACTTTTTTAACCATGAGAATATGTGAGGAGTTGAAAAGACAGAAAGACGGGGAGTTTGCTGTTACAGGCAGTTGTTGAGTTGGAGAAACAGCAGAGAGAGAGAGAGAGAGCGCATCTCTATGGTATATTCAAAATGAGCTAGTGCTTCTTGGATTTGGGTGCTTTTCACATTTAATGGGTTTTTCTTCCTTATTTCTCTTTCTACCGCAGCACGACTTTTATTTTTTTATTTATTTATTTAAAAAAAAATTTTTTTACCTTAATGGAATTTAGTCCGTTCAGCTCTGCCCCGGGCCCTAGCTTAATGGAGGAAGAGAGAGAAAGAAAGAGAGAGAGAGAGAGAGAGTTGTAGATTTAACCTTGCCATCTTTATGAGTTTACCCTAAGGAGAGTCCACACACACACACACACACATAAACACACATAAACACACATACAAGCACTGGTGTATGTTAGGTGTTTGGAGTGATTGCGTTGGTTCGTTGTTTAACATAAATGGATGGAGATCATTAGTTCCTTTTTTCTGTGTGATTTAAACATCATTACACAGAGAGGAAAGCTTACACTCAATAATTGCGTATGTGTGCGTGTGTGTGTGTGCGTGTGTGTGTATGTTTATGTTTATGTGTGTCATAGTGTGTGTGTGTGTTTATGTGTCTGTGTGTATGTTTGTGTTTATGTGTGTCATTGTGTGTGTGTGTGTGTGTGTGTGTGTTTATGTGTCTGTGTGTATGTTTGTGTTTATGTGTGTCATTGTGTGTGTGTGTGTGTGTGTGTGTGTGTGTGTTTATCTGTCTGTGTGTATGTTTGTGTTTGTGTATGTTTGTGTTTATGTGTGTCATTGTGTGTGTGTGTGTGTTTATGTGTTTGTGTGTATGTTTGTGTTTATGTGTTTCATTGTGTGTGTGTTTGTGTTTATGTGTGTGTGTATGTTTGTGTTTATGTGTGTATGTTTGTGTTTATGTGTTTCATTGTGTGTGTGTGTGTGTGTGTGTTTATGTGTGTGTGTGTATGTTTGTGTTTATGTGTGTATATTTGTGTTTATGTGTGTCGTGTGTGTGTGTGTGTGTGTGTTTATGTGTTTGTGTGTATGTTGGTGTTTATGTGTGTGTATCTAAGGTGAGTGTGTTTGCACATGCATGCTTGTTTGTTTGTGTCACTAAAATGTTTACAGTGTCGAACATTTTTAACATAATTGTAATAATTATCATTGAAGTTGATCTCGGGATAATCTGCTGTCGTGTGCAACCTCTGTTTACATCTTTATGTTGTTTACACAAGGCGTAAACACATTTATCATCAAATCTCTCCTTAGCATACCATGGTTTCCAAATTTGGTTCAATGTTCCACCTATTTCTCTCTCGTATGTCAAAGGTAGGAGTACAGAATGGGCCTTCCAAAATAAGGGCTTCCATTTTGTTCCCCTTGCTGTTTGAAGCCAAAGTTGTGGATTTTGGGGCGGGGGGTGGGGGGGTTAATCTTGCCATGAAAACAACAAAGACTTGTAGCTTTTTCATGTCAGACATTTGCCTTTCATTAGTTTCCTATTACACTCATCCTTTCATCCTAAAGTGGTGGCCTAGGCAAGATGGGGTTCTTTGTGTGTTGTCATGTAGACCTGTCTCTAATTCTTGATCATGTGGACCATCTTCCAGGTTTGTTTGTTTTTTTTTTTCCAAGGTTTTTCAGCCGATTTTGGACATATCTGTTGATGTATGATTTCCTGTGATTGTCATCCTGGGTTTTTTTTTTTCTGGAACATTCTGGTGGGTCATGACCGAGTGCTTTTTTTGTAATGTACTGGAAAGCAAAATGAACCCACAGAATTTTCTAAATTTGTCTTGATATCACGGCGAATCACGCGAAACGCAACGCAAATAACCTGAATATGGTTTGTTTACACCTGAAATATGTGAATGCGCCTGACTGTGAGGAATGCAAAGGTGGGAATTTTCAAGAGAGATAGAAGTATCACACTCTGTCCCCATAAAATGCACGTTTGTCATTCCTCTGCATATGAACTAATCCGTAATCCTACCGAAATGTTTAAATTAAATGAGCAACACCATCAACGGAATGATAATTATATTCAAAAATATGATTAAAATCTCAGAGGCTTCAGTCAGTGTAATTTGCAGGGTGTGTGTATGTGTGTGTGTGTGTGGGGGAGTGTTTTCCATTATGAAATCAAGCCCCAAGGGCAACTCAGGATGGAGTGGGTCTGTCCCCTCTCTCTCTCTCCCCCTCTCTCTCTCCCCTTCTCTCTCACTCCCTCTCTCGCCGTCTTGCTTTCGCTCTTCCCTGTCCCTTCCATCCATGTATTAGCATCTTCACCTGTCTCACCATCTTACCGTTTCTTCATATGTCCGTATATACACAGCAAACCCGTAAAATGACATCAGACTAAAATTCACTCCCGTTAATTTTCGGTGCAATTGTATTGTAGAGCGATGCATCATAACAGTACCGTGCGCATAAACATTCTCAATAAGCGACAATTGCGGGTGTAGCTTATTGGCTGAGGTCTAAATCCTCAATTAGCATATCCGGCCACGGGTAATCTGTCTTTTGAACAGTTAGACGAATAACTGACCTATATCATCACGGCCCATATTCCATTTCAACGGGGCCAGTCATAGCAGTACCTCACATAGAAGCTGTTAGGAGTAGCCTGAGGCTACTGGCTGTTTAGCATCGTATGCTAACGCTTTTTTGAGAGAGAGAGAGAGAGAGAGAGAGAGAGAGATTTAGTACATGTACTCTGTTTATTTTTCGTGCTATGTCTTCTCTTCGATTCCCACAAACTCCGCATTAGAATACTTTCATTCAAATCTAATAATTATAGCGTAAACTGAAGGGCTGTCGTGACTGTGAAGTGTCCTACAGTTCCAAACTCTAATTACTAATGGACGTTTCTATTAGCCTACGCATCGGCTTGGCTCTTTT
>NC_044505.1:13870115-13875115 GCF_902362185.1 Chanos chanos
AAAAAAAGAGGCTATAGTTTTATCGAAATGTCATAAAGTAAAAGGATATTAAAGAAATAAACTATGAAAAATGCCATAAAAGAAAACCAGGAACATCCTATCATTTAAAAGGATACAGGGAGTAAAACAGCATGTATAATTTTTTGTGAAACGGGACTATTTGTTGACTTCTCGTAAGCACACCGGTCTACAGGCCTCGCGTGGGCCCAAATGTCGAACATTATTTTGGGGTTCTACCTACATGACACCTCTAATTTTGGCAGTCGATTTACACGCCTGATTGACTTATGCGGCAGCACATACAGTACGTTTAGTCGGAGTCAGAGACGGCGCATTTTTACCAATTCCGACTCCGACTCCAGTAACCCAATCATTGCTTCCGATTCCTACTCCACGACTCCGACTCTGACTGCACAGCACCGATGCCTACACACATGTGCATACACATATATCAGTTCACACACACACACACACACACACACACACACACACATGCTAACACACAGAAACAGTTACTCACACATACACACACACACACACACAAACAGACACATATAGAAGGACACAGAATACTGATGATGCTTAAGAATTATGTATCACATGTTCATTCTCTCTCATACACACACACACACACATACGGATGCATGCACGCATCCACACACACACAAACATACACACACACACAAACATACACACACACACACAAGCTAATGCTCCCGTAAGCAGGATTTTCATCAGGATGAATCCATGTGTTCCTGTAACCTTTGTCAATAACAGTACCACAATTCAACTCTTGAATTCAACTCTTTACTCATTCACAGTGTAATTTAGTTTGTGAATATATGTACTTGGTTCTCTGAATTTACAGGGTTCTTGGAAAGGTATTCAGTAGAGATTTGGAGATTTTGTAGTGTATTTATGACTGATAATGTGCTTTACTGATCTAATCTCTCTCTCTCTCTCTCTCTCTCTCTCTGTTTTCTCGCTCTCTCTCTCTTTCTCTCTGTTGCAGTGTAAACTGGACTATCAGGCATGCATTTCAGGGAAGCAGATTTCAGTTAAATGTACAGGACAGTGTCCCTGCCCAACTCAGATCACGCAGAACTCAGCCGAGAACAACGGTACACACACACACACACGCGCGCAGAGAGAGAGAGAGAGAGAGAAATATACTTGCACAGTCCTTACTGAGTAAGACAAACTTTTATATTTTGTTACTATTTATCACACCATCCTGCCGAGCCTGTGAGAAGTGGGTGGTTTGTATTGTTCTCTTGGTGTGTGTGCGTGTGTGTGTTTGTGCGTGCGTGTGTGTGTTTGTGCGTGCGTGTGTGTGTTTGTGCGTGCGTGTGTGTGTTTGTGTGAGTGAGCTGCTCAGAGTTCTTCCAAATGGGATTATTCAAGAGAACAATTTTGTTTCAAAAACCAAACTGTTCTCCGACAGGTTTTTTTTTGTTGTTGTTGTTTTTTTTTTGTTTTTTTTTTTTGATTTACCACAAATCCCTGAGAAACCCATTAAAAGTTTTCAGCATGAGAGAATGAAGAGGAAGAGGGGAGGGGTTGTCAAGGGCCGAGTGAAAAAGAGAGAGATATAACCAAAGGGCAGGAAAGGATTAAAGGAGGGAGAGAGAGATAGAGAGAGACAGACAGACAGACAGAGAGAGAGAGAGATACCTGCACTGAAATTCTGACCTTTTTTGTTTGAGGGTTTTGTTGGTTTTTTTTTTAAGTAATTAGAGAATGGAAGTGAACCTTTAACCCCAATTCACATCAGTGGAATACAGTGCTCTCCAGTTCCCCTGACCACACCCACACCACACATCATAATGCATGTTCTGGACACACAGATTTCATATAGCCAGCATCTCCATTAACGTATGTTATGACTGAACTGTATCTACTGAAATATGTGATGTAGTACTAATACACTGTGTATGTGTGTGTGTGTGTGTGTGTGTGTGTCTGTGTATGTGTGTGTTTGTGTGTTTACAGAATGCACTGATACAGAAATTAAAGGAGTGGTAAGCAAGCTGAGAGACTGGTTCAAAGTGCTCTACGAAAATGGAAACACAAACAAGAAGCTCAAGTTCCAAAGACCAGAGAAAAGTAGGGATAACACACACACACACACACACCTCCACACAGACACAGGCACACACACACACACACACACCTCCACACAGACACACACACCTCCACACAGACAGAGGCACACACACACACACACACACCTCCACACAGACACAGGCACACACACACACACACACACACCTCCACACAGACACAGGCACGCACACACACGCACACACACACAGGCGCGCGCGCACACACACACACACCTCCACACCTTATTTGAATGTCTGTTAATGAAAAATGTGTTTTCCCATATCGAATTATTAATATATCTGAATTCTTCTCCTGTAGACTGGATGTGTTGGGTCTGTTTTGAAGCAAATTATGACTCACTTGAACACATCAGAATGAAACATCTCTTCGTTTTGATCCATATTTTCCTCCTTCTCTCCTTCTCTCTCTCTCTCTCTCTCTCTCTCTCTCTTTCTCTCTCTCTCTCTTTCTCTTTCTCTAGAGTTAGACATGAGTAAACAGGCCATCTGTAAGGATTCACTGGGCTGGATGTTCACTCGTTTGGACACAAACTTTGACCTGATGCTGGACCAATCAGAATTGTCCAGTCTGTCACTGGATAAGAGTGACCCCTGCACCAAAGCCTTCCTCCAGTCCTGTGACACCTTCCCTGACCAACTCATCTCCAGCAACGAGTGGTGCTCCTGTTTCCAGAGACAGCAAGGTATATACACACACGCACACACACTCAGACACACATAAACACGCGCGTGCCCACGCATGGGCGCACACACGCATGCACGCACATACGCATGCACACACTCATACACACATAAACACACGCATGTGCTCACGCGCGCGCGCGCAAACACACACACACACACACATACACATACACACTCAGACACTCAGACACACATGAACACGCACACACACACCCACTCACACACATACAGGCCCTCCTCACCTGTTGCCTCATGAGAAGTGGCCATTCAGTAAGACATGGACATTTTGTTGTCATACTTGCATTTGAAAACTCAACAGTCTAGCTATAAATATAAAAATAATGAAAAATAAACATTTTAAAAAGCAATGCTCCATATTCACAACAGAATTAGAGAAAAAAAAGAGGACAAGAAAACGCGAATGCCGCGTACAGTGATTGGACCCGACCTTTTTTCAAAGCGGGGCCAAGATTATTGAATTAGAATGTCCTCAGAAAACTTTAATGTTTGATATTTGAAGCCTCCTGACTCATTTCCCTTGTCAAATAACTCATCTCCACCCCTCCCGAATAATCCGTTTCAGATTCCCCCTGTCAATCAGAGATCGCCAGCATCAACACACAACAGGCCGGGAAAAAACTACTGGGTGAGACGTTTCATCATTCATCCTCATTTCATTTTCTTTTTTTTGTCGTTCGGTTCGACCGGTTTCTGACACGGCCGGTACGATTTCTCCGCCAATCAACACACTTCACAGAAAAACCACTTCACAGTGGCGCCAGGCGCTGGTTTACAGAGCAGGGGCGCGTGCTTTTAACCCCTGCAGGACCGCGTTTGCCGATCTCCGCTCGACTGCGTACGACCGCGCTCCCATTGGCGAGCGCGTTTACCAGAGTCACGCCTCTCGAACGTGGAAAATGAATCCGCCCGAAGGAAAGTGCGTGTTAACCTCACTTATCTCGACTTAGGCGACTGCTGTGTGCCAGAGAAGAACAGAAGTTTTTTGGAAATTCCAAATTTGCATTCCAAATTAGGGGAAATGGGTCAAATGAAGTAGCATTGGTAGATTTGTATTACAACACATATACGAGCGAAAGTGTGCATGTTTTCAAACAACTACTGCTACCCATCTGTCTCTCTATCTCACTCACTCATTTTCAAAGCCGCTCAGCCTAATTATGGTCAGTGTTCATTGGGCAGAAAGGTGGGGAAACACCATGGACAGGTCGCCAGCAGGGCAGACACACATTCATGCCTAGGGGCCATTTAGTGTCTCCAGTTCACCTAACCTGCACGTCTTTGGACTGTGGGAGGAGGAAGCCCACGCAAACACGAGGAGAACACGCAAACTCCACCCTGGCTACCCACTGCACCACTGTCTTTGTGTATCTGTGTTTGGATGTCAATGAAAGAAAGCTGTCTATGTGCAGTTCTGTCAGAAATCTTTTTTTTTCTGTTCAGACCTGATCTTCCTGCTGTAGAGACTGTATGCTAAAGTACAGTAGATGTGAATGAATCTCCAGGGTTCATAGACAGAGTGTTTTTACGACACACACTCACCCACAGCTCATATCGCTCCTCAAATCAGCCTTATGCAAATGAGGCCGTGGTCGATAATGAGCCAACATATGCAAATTTTATGAATATGCGTGACCATGTGATAATGAGATGCGTTTGATCGTGCACGATAGCTTTGTATGATAGTCTTTATCTTGTAACATGATCTCTGGAACATGGAAGAGAGCTGTTTTTTTTTTTTTCTTTTTTATAGCACAGATAACAAAAGCCTTACGGAAACGAACGTGAATAGCGAATGTGTTTTGTTTGTTACACGGAGGAGGTGACTCTGGCTAAAGGGGGGGTGTGTGTGTAATTTGAAAGTCGAGATGAAATTGGACATGAAAAGTGGGATATTTTTAACCGTCGCTGCTCCCACGAGTGGAACGTAGATAGACAGCATATAGCTCTAGGCATCAGATTATAAAAAGACTAGGAAAAATGATTGTACTGCTTCAGCTCTCTGCTGAGATGGTGTCTGTGTGTGATGCGTGTGTGTGTGTGTGTGTGTGATTGTGTGTGTGTGTGTGTGTGTGTGTGTTGAGTCATACCAGTTCAGTTCTTTGTTACATACTGATGTTTTTCACAAAGAAAATATTTTGTTTAAACAAACATCTGATTCTCTCACTCTCT
>NC_044505.1:13887615-13890115 GCF_902362185.1 Chanos chanos
TCGCCGTCGAACGCCTCCAGGTGATCGTACGCGCACTCCTGGTGTTGTTCGATCTCAAATTCATTAAAGGACTGAAAAAGAGAGGGGGAAGAAAAAAAAAACGAGTGAGGACGGATTTGAGCGAGTTTCAGCGACCGTCTGTTCTTTCTGTCCTCATTAGTTTTCTTTTAATTCCGTGAAAAGGGGGGGATAAAAAAAACAGGAGGAAATGAGTGCAAGTGTGTGAGCGGAAGAATTCATCTTCTCATCTCACTGTGTCATTAATTTCTCTTCATTTCATCTTTTGCTTCTTTTCATCCTTTCTGTATATATGTGTCTGTGTGTGTGTGTGTGTGTGTGTGTGTCTGTGTGTGTATGTGTGTGTCTGTGTGTGTGTGTATGTGTAAATAGTCTACTTTCTTTCCGTTGCCATGCTAGTTGGTTGTAAACACCATTAAATTAGCATTAAGACACACACACACTCATTCACACACACACACCTAGACACACACACACACACACACACACACACACAGAATTGCCGGCTTTAACGATATGCCTTTCATGTGTCTCTTTTTGATCTCTGTCTATTTGTTTATGTATGATAAACACATTCATGCTAATTTACACGCCCCATATATGCACTACACATCTCTGACCCGACTTTGTGTGAGCTTGCCCAAGACAAGCACAGACAGGCTTCTTCCTCTTCCTACGTTCTACTCTAACTGGCTACCACATGTATCTCTGACAAAGGCCGAAAACTGGGACTTTGTCCAAACTGTGTGGTCATAGACCAGATGAAAGCAATAACAGAGGACATAGAGGATTTTGCTATACAGTGGGAGATTTGGGTTAACATATATAGTTACTACACCGTAATGACTACAGCTATAACAAAAATATAATCTAGTAATTACTGCTTAATAACGAACACACTCGTGCGTTTCACCGCCAGCGCGATACATTTTATGAAACAAATAAAAAGGCACGTAAAAAAATGCAGCTGTCCTGAGGAAAAAGTAACTATGAGAGCAATTACAACATTAAAATACCAAGACAAAAAAACCCCCAACAAATACAACAACAAAGCCTCCCAGTCAAAGCCATGTCCTTTGAACTGCGTGCGTTTTCTGTCTGAGAGGATACAGATGGCAGCACGGTCACTTACAAGTGTAAGATGGAATGCAGAAAGAAGGAAAACAAACAAAGGATGACGAGGGAATGACTCTCCACAAAGGCCTTCCCAACCATGAGTCAGACTACCTTACCTACCTTACAACTCTCCACAAAGGCCTTCCCAACCATGAGTCAGACTACCTTAACTACCTTACAACTTAAACACACACACACACGTGCGTACACACAAACAGACACGCGCACGCACACACACACACACACACACACACACACACAGAAGGTGAGATGGATTCTCTCAAAACCCAAAAACCAGGACAATCGGAAGTCAAAGCCAGAAAGCCTCTGATTGGTCAAGGTTGAGTTCTGATCCTGATTACAACAGGAAGTGTTTTATATCCTTACTGTTGATTGGTGCCAGATGTGAGGCTGGAGTGCCCGTTTGACCTTAAGGACCCAGAATGACTTCCTGGCCATAATTTAATATGAATCGTAAATGCATAAAAATTATAATCTGTCCTTTAAAACTCGCTGCGTGAACCAGCTGTGTGGGATTAGGAGTTTGGGACCCAACAGATTCACTTTAATCTCACTGCATTCACAAACTAGCCAAAAACCATAATACTGCACATATGTTACTGTATATATGTATGTGTATGAGAAAGAGAAAGAGAAAGAAAAAGAGAGAGAGGGGGGTGGGGGTGGGAGGAGTGAGCATATTTGAGTGTTTACGTGTGTTTGTGTGAGAGACATATAAGCTAATGAGAGATTTGTGCAAGGCACTGCAGGATAGAGGGAGATTTGTGTGTGCACATGCATGCGGATATGTGTAATGTGTGTGTGTGTGTGTGTGTGTGTGTGTGTTTGTGTGCGTGTTATGTGAGAACACTTGCATGTGAACATGAGAAGACCCTGATAGGATTATGTGTGTGTGTATGTGTGTGTGTGTGTGTGTGTGTGTGTGTGTGTGTGTGTGTGAGTGAGAGAGAGAGATAGTGTGTGAGGATGCTGTAGATCTTATGTCCCCTCTCTTGTGTTTCTCCGCACAGACACGCTGACTTTGGCTAACGCTGTCTAACACACAGTCCGTGAGATGCAGCGGACCCACACCGTGTAAGATCATCACAGACACACTCCACAAGACAAACAACGCTAAAGCTAAAGCTAGCCCAACAACACAGAATCAACTCACCAAAGACTGACCGCAAGTTAGACAACAAACCACTGCAAAGTCTACTGATCAACCAGACAAGGTTGGACACATAAGCACTATCATTGTTATACAATTAAGAAAGTAATTGCTCTCGATGAAATTCTGTCCAACAGTCAGTGACAGAAAACATCAATCACAGTAAAATAAGCTTCAGTTTGTCTCACAGGATAC
>NC_044505.1:13895115-13897615 GCF_902362185.1 Chanos chanos
TAAAATCATACAGTGGGGTTAAAGTAATATTGTACAACCAGCTTGTACTCCAAATCTATCCAGATCTAAGATATATTATGGAAAGATTTACATGCTGATGACATTCAGTTACAAGCTGTTGTGACCTCTATCATCACTGAGCCTGGGAAGGACTACAGTCTCAGTGTCTTCTTGACTATTGTACTGACTTACAAAGTCATTCCTGCATTTTTCACACCATGGCTAATAAGGATTTCTCAAGCTATTGTCCTGATTTTCAATGCTTCTCAGTGGCACTTAAAACTCTGGCAACCCACCCATACATACACACACACACACACACAGAGAGTGAGAGAGAGAGGGGGGGGGGGGGAGAGAAGGAGAGATTACTGGTATATGGGAGGTCTGTTGGCTGGATGTTGACCAACTGAGGATCAAACTGTGAGAGGCCTCTGAGGCTCCAATGACACATATTCTATTCAACCATTCAAAGACATGGAGATCTGAGCTTATTGAGTGAATCAGATCTCTCTGTCTCATTTTCCCTCTCTCTCTCTCTCTCTCTCGCTCTCTCTCTCTCTCTCTCTCTCTCTCTCTCTCTCTCTCTCTGTTTCATTCTCTCCTTCTGTCCCTCAGTGTGTAGCTGATCTGACTTTTTGCGGAGTCTGAATCCCAAATTGCCAAAAGCTTCACCCTGTCACAGGGTGTCAAGTCAGTCAGTCAGTCAGGTTAGTTTACCAGTGAGATCGGTTAAAAAACAAAACAAAAACAAGGCTTAATACAGCAAAACACCACCAGAGTTAATCTGGAAATATCACTATGTTAGTGAAAAATTAGCCTGGAGAGGAATCAAAGAAATGAGCGTTATTAAAATCAGCGCAAACACCATTCCATACACAAACAAGGTTCTCTGTCACGCAACTGAAAGTAGAGAAAAAAAAAAAAAACTTTCGCTGAAGAAAAAAAGAAGGTTGAGTTTCAGTGTGAAGTTATGACTGATATCTCGTGACCAATTCACATGGTCGCGGTCGTTATTAAACACATGTTAACGGACCAACAAATGCTGCTAACCCAAGGGCGAGGGGGCGTGGCATTTGTTGCTATAGAGACAGAGCCCCATTTCCAAGGAGACAAATGGATCCTTGAGGTTGCCACAGAGATAGGGGCCGATCCATTCCCAGGAGATACTTATCGGCCAATCAGGGTCAAGGAGGCTATACCTGGGCCACGCCTCGGGGCCAACCGGCTAATGACACGTGGGGGAGGGGGAGGGGCTATGTCCTGGCAGGACGGAAAAATAAAGAGTCGATCTTTGCAGGGGGCGGGCTTATCTGTGGAAGAGAACGCCCCAAATATCATAAGACATACATGTACGCCCACTCACTCTCACACGCACACACACACACACACCGCATACCTCTACACAACACCAATGTCTAATACAAACAACTTATACACAAAATGAGCAAGGGAGCCAACACACACTTCTATGCAACGCACACACACACACACACACCACAAACACACACACACACACCACACACACACACACACACATCCTTATTCAAGAAATGGTCAGAAAGCTCAGCTGTCTCTGTCTGGGCCCACACACAATGTGAAAATTCATAATCATAATAGCGAAAAAGCCAAAATCAAAATTTCCCATAAAACCCAATCTGAGAGCAAAAGCAGAACCGCTGAAGGACAAGTTCAGGAAAACATCAGTCATCTACTCATCGCAACATTTAAATATCGTTTGAAACTGAACTTGAAAAACATTCTCATGGCTCAGAACTGTAATAACACAGGATGAAAACCCAGAGTGAAGGAGGAAGAGGTTTTTAAATCTCCTTTTAAAAAGTACAAGACTTCAAAGTTTGTTCCTCTCTCCGTTCTACGTCCTCAAATTTCCAAATCCTCTTACACATCACACAAAGTCCTCTAATAATAATAATAATAATAATAATAATAATAATAATAATAATAATAATCCTGAAAAACTACTTAACGGGACATTATTACGAACTTTTCAGCTTCTTCATTCGGTAAGAAATCTTTAAATATGTATCCAGACACTCTCAGCAGTCTCCTAACTTGTCAAAGTAAAAAAAAAAAAAAAAAAGAAAAGAAAAAAAAGAAAACACAAAACCTCACTGACCTAACCCAAAAGAGGGTGCAGTTTTGTGGAGGGTTTTTTTTTTTTTTTTGGAGAAGGCCCAGACAGGTCTGTGGATGGTGTTGGGGAGGCGTTTTGGGTGGTTTTGGACGGTTTTAGAGAGTTTTCGGGGCTTACCGGAGAAGAAGTGTGCTTTGAAGCCTTTCTTAGACACAGTGTTATCAGACTTGAACTCGATGCGCATGTTGTTGTACTGGGAGGTGATGACCTCTGGGACCTCAGTGCCACAGTATTTCCCATGAAGCTTAGAGTCTGACGACAGGCCGCTGCGCACCTCTACAAAGTCGTACTTGCACACCTGTAACCCACACACACACACACACAAACACACACATACACATACAC
>NC_044505.1:13912615-13917615 GCF_902362185.1 Chanos chanos
TCTCTCACACACACACACACACACACACACACTCACACTCTCTCTCTCTCACTCTGTCTCACACACACACACATACACTCTCTCTCTCTCTCTCTCTCTCTCTCTCTCTCACACACACACACACACACACACAAACACACAGACACACACTGCTCTGTTGTACATCTCTGACAAATGTGTCAAATTTCTGGCAGAGAACTGTCTACAGTCTCAAGAGAATCCATTACATTCATATTGTTATACTATGTAAATGCATGCCAGAGAGAGAGAGAAAGACACACAGAGAGACAGAGAGAGAGAGAGAAAGACAAAGAGAGAGAAAGAGAGAGAGAGAGAGAGAGACAGAAAGAGAGATGGTCATTGTAATTGACGTAACAGACAGTAAACAGATTTCTCAGTGAAAGTTGTTCAGAAATGTTAACGTGTGAATCAGTCAAATATGATCTAAATGGACCAGACTAAGAAAGAAGGACTTGATGAGTAAATGTGATGGAGGACAGCGGAAAATTCAAGGAAATGAAAAAGTATGAACAAAAACATGAACAACAGGGCCACGTTTTTTTTCTCTTAAAAAGTTAAGTGGTTTCTTTCATTTCTTTGAGGAACAATTTAAATGAACTGAAATTGCTTAGCAATGAGAGCGATGCCAGACCAGGGTGTGGGCTCGTAGTGAGAGCTAGAGTCTGAAAAAAACTAAATTCCATCCTCAATCTGCAGGGAGATTAAATTTAATCTTTGCCCAAGCCGTCATCACCTTGTCAAATTCATAACAGACGCTCCTCAGGGTTTTCCTGCATTCTAAGGCTACGCTTAAAATACATAAAAATACAAAAACATTTTTTTTTTATTTTTTAAAGACTTCATTTCATTGTACGGATGCTGAACTCAGCTTTCTTTTTTCTTAGACAGTTACTTTCAGTCCACAGTGCAGCGCACATTACGACCTGAGGTCTACAGAGGAATGTGGAATTACTGGGCAAGATACAGACGCGCATACATAGACACACACACACGCACACACGTGCACACACACACACACACACACACACAAACACACACACACACACACACAGTTGTACGTGCACACACAGACACACACAGACACACACACACACACACACACACACACTTGCACGTGCACACACAGACACACACACACACACACATGCATACACACACACACATACACACGCGCGCGCGCATACACACACACTTATGCATTTTTACACTCTCTGCAGTGGTTTGGAAGATGAATACTGTCAAACAGTTTAAATTACAGTGAAACAGGATGTTATTTCAGACAAAAGGCCTTCCTACATCATCTAGCACACACACACACACACACACACACACACACACACACGCACGCACACACACACAAACAGAAGTCAGTTTCATGGCAGTGTGTGTGTGTTTAGCTGAGATGGCAGTCGTGTGTAGACAGACACATTTATCAGTGCTGATTCTCTCCAGAAACACACACAAACGCACACACACACACACACACACACCCTCCCTCAGTACCTTCACATTTCTCCTCATATAAACCCAATACTAGTTCCAAAAGCACCGTCTGTCAGCATCTCTTGTGCAAAGCACTTCACCTCACACTACTTTACTCATTTGTCTTCAGAGGAACTCTGTCTTCATCTGGCGGACGCTGTTTGTGATAATGTCTCGGCGATCCACAGCACATGCAGGCTTTCGCTCTCTACAGCCTCTACCCTACACACCTCACGCATCTAATCCAGGGCCAGAAGAACCCCCTCGAACCTGTATGTTCAGGTGTGTAAGATTCAGCGAAAGAGACATACCTTTAAGTTCAGCGTCTCTGAAATTCACAGCCATTCAAGTTTAAAAACTGTGTAAAAAAAAAACTCTACTTCGCTTTAAAGTTCAGTTTCAGCAGTTTTACGAAAAAAAAAAAATCAGCATGCGTAATAGACAGATGTATGACTAATATGATAATTTAGTTATGAGGATGTTATGTCTCAGTGCACACTCATTACAAGAGTATAAATATCTTTCTTGTAAAAATGTGATATTAGTTAAACAATATGTCACGCAGTGTTTATGGCTGGTGAAACAACAAAAGACATTTGAAGTGTTGGCGTGGTAACGGAGGGTAGGAAACGTGTTTTACCAGATGTGTGGCCTTGTCGGGCGTGTGTGTGTTCTCTGAGGTCTATCGTTCTGTCAATCTGAAACATTTTCAAGTCTTCCTCATCCAACGCGATGTCTCCCCAAAAAACAGCTGCGGAAGAGATAAAAAAAAGCACAAAAAAACAGAAAACATAAGAGACAGCACAGAATCACACACGCATACACACACACACACACACACACACACATGTTGTTGGTAGTAAGCAGTGGGCGGTTGGCAGCTATAAGTATTCTAGCAGTACCGAGCTCCGATCGGTGCGGTTATGGATCGGTTCTAATTTAAGACGTACGGTCGAAGCAGAAGCTGACCAGCGTCACCTTAGAGCAGGACTACCGAAATGGTCACACGCTGACAGCTCTGGGAGACTGGGTGACTTCATTCAGAACGCCACACTTGTCCTGTTCTTTTGGTTTCCTATCCGATCCTCCCTATGCCTTCCCCGCCCTTTCTCTGACCTCTAACTCACATCCTAGGTCATCCCCATTCACAGCCGTGACATAGCACAATCTTATTTTAGCTTGTCACCATGGCAATGATGGAAATGACCATGGGAGAGGGTGTACTTTTGGAAGGTCCTCTGCATGTGTGTGTGTGTGTGTGTGTGTATCTTTTGGCAGGACAATGATATTGTAACCTTGATATAAAACAATAAACAATGCAACATACTCCTGCCTGCATTGAGATTATCAAACAATTGATTTAAAAAGGGGAAGTTTGAGTTTGCTTGTGTGTGTGTGTGCGCATCTGTGTGTATGTGTGCGCGCGTGTGTGTGTGTGCATCCCTTTGCATACATCTGTGTGTATGTGTGTGTGAGTGAGTGTGTGCGCACGTGTGTGCCCATGTGTGTGTAAGTGTGCGCGCGTGTGTGTGTGCATCCCTTTGCATACATCTGTGTATATGTGTGTGTGAGTGAGTGTGTGCGCGCGTGTGTGCCCATGTGTGTGTGTCAGTGTGTGTGTGTGTGTGTGTGCATGTGTGTGTGTGTGTGCATGTATGTGTGTGTGTCAGTGTGTGTGTGTGTGTGTGTGCCTGTGTGTGCGTGTGTGTCAGTGTGTGTGTGTGTGTCAGTGTGTGTGTGTGTTTGTGTGTGTGTGTGTATCAGTGTGTGTGTGTGTGTGTGTGTGTCAGTGTGTGTGTGCATGTGTGTGTGTGTGTGTGTCAGTGTGTGTGTGTGTGTGTGTGTGCCTGTGTGTGCGTGTGTGTCAGTGTGTGTGTGTGTGTCACTGTGTACGTGTGTGTGTGTGTGTGTGTGTCAGTGTGTGTGTGCATGTGTCAGTGTGTGTGTGCATGTGTGTGTGTGTGTGTGTCAGTGTGTGTGTGCATGTGTGTGTGTGTGCATGTGTGTGTGTGTCAGTGTGTGTGTGTGTGTGTGTGTGTGTGTGTGCGGTGTGGTGTCCAATCTCCCCTCTCACACAATAGACTGCGATATCAGTATTCACTTGGCTGACCCTCAAATCTCTAGAGAGTCTTGAGCATCTCATTAGTTCTTATAAAGGTCAGAGGTCAGGATCATACCTTCATAAAACACACACAGTCCTTTACAGACCAATCACTTTTCCCCTCCCACGCCTTACCAATCAACCAGTCGTCTTAAACCCTTTCACTCACAAACCCAACGAATCCATCCGCTCTTCACATTCACAGCACAGAGAAATAACAATCACAATGCATAAATAATAGCCCATAAACCGACGCGTGTTTTTCAGATCATTCATAATTCACTAGTGGGAACTAAAGCAATGCTCCTCAAGGAGACGCATGACAGTTTATTGATTAAGGACGATGAAAAAAAAAACGGCGGACGTCGGTAGCAGTCGATGCTGTGAGTCAGCGCTCAACTGAGAGCAGAGGATCATGCTGGTCACTGGTGGAAGATGATATCTGTGTATTATATAACACTTTTCATAAACCCCCTGTCACAGATAGACAGACAGACACGGAATTAGAAGAAAAAAATATTAATATTTCAATTAAGACCAGGGTACAGATAGATAGATAGATAGATAGACAGATAGATAGATAGACCCTTTGTAAATATATAACGAGGCAAAAGAAAAAGGAAACGAAAAAAGAAAAATGTTGATCGATTACTGAGAAAATTCTGCAATCATTTCTGGAAAACATTGTACCAACATTAATTTGCAAAAATCCTCAGCTATGACTGGAGCTGACACAGAAAGATGCATTATTTGCTCAAGTTGTTTTCACGTGTCATTGACCGGAAACCTTTCTCACTGACTTGACATCAGTTACTCTCTGTCGCTGTCACAGTCCTAGGCCTAGAGTGTCACACATACCTTAACCTCCATCAGTAACCTGTATTGCCATTGACTGCAGTACTGTATACTAACAGCATATTACAGTACACCTTCTGCCTGCTCTGTGGAGACATCATTCGCCTGTGCGTATGCATGTGTGTGTGCGTGTGTGTGCGCACGCGCACGTGTGTGTGTGTGTGTGTGTGTGTGTGTGTGTGTGTGTGTGTGTGTGTGTGTGTGTGTGAGTGAGTAAGTGGGTAAGCGAGAGAGAGAGAGAGAGAGACAGATCGTGTGTGTGTCTGTGTGAATAAATAGTTGAAGGTCAAACTAACATGTGTGAGTAAACAGTTGAAGGTCAAATGAATGCGTCCTTTTACACTGTAAAACCTTATCTCTGACAGCGAAGAGAAACAAAAATCCCCTCGCGGAAGAAAGAAAGAAAGAAAGAAAGAAACGCAATGATAAACCTACAGCCAAACTCCCCGGCACATATCAGACTGCATAATCTGCACGGGTTTGAAATCTCTGTCAGATTATAATCTCCATGCCAAGGTTAATTCTGCATGGTTGGAGGCCC
>NC_044505.1:13922615-13927615 GCF_902362185.1 Chanos chanos
AAACTATGGTAAATCACACACACACACACACACACACACACACAGTTTAAAACCATGGTAAATCACACACACACACACACACACACACAAAGAGTTTAAAACCATGGTAAATCACACACACACACACACACACACAGACACATTCTATTTTATACAGTGAAAATAAAGAAAAGAATGAGAGAGAGAGGAAAGAAAAGTAGTGAAGGAAGAAAGAGATGGATGTGGAGAGGATGGAGAGTAGAAAGCAAAAACAAAGACAGTGAAACAGCAGTGGAACATGGAAAGGAGCCATTCTGCAAAAAAAAAAAAAACTGGAGAAAATCATTTTAAAAAATGGTTGACAGTGAGAGATGAAGAATTTAGCTTCACACACACACACACACACACGTCACTAGTATTCTAAAAGGGCGTGTTTATCGTTTCTTTGGGCTGAGTGTAGCCCCAAACACAGAGGTGTGAGTCTCATTGGCATAATGAAAGGATTAGTTAATCTACAACGACAGGATCGTTATGGCAACAATGTCTTAAGATAACAGTTAAAGATAGGATCAAGTGGCCGCATATTCCCAGTAACCCATTACTGGCCAATTGAAACTGATGAGGCACTTCAAATTGTTTCAGTTATTTTCAGAGTAAACAAACATAAAACCCACAAACAAGGCATTGACTCCAGTAATGGGCCTCATTGCCAGGTGTTAATGGAGGTGTTGAAGGGTGTGTGTGTGTGTGTGTGTGTGTGTGTGTGTGTGTGTGCGTGCGCGTGTGTGTGTCTGTTTTCTATATACCTGCAACACCTTAAAATGACAGGAGAATTAGCCGACTCAACTGAAACTTGGACTGAGCAGATGCTAATGCTATTCAGTCAATAAATCACTGAAACACTGAGGCTCAGGCCTGACCCACTGAGAGCGAGACCACTGACATACCATTGCCACGGGCGGTAACCCTTCGACGCTAGCCAGCTACGCTAAAAATGCTAACTCAGCCAGGAACACTAGTCTGTAGCGCTAAAATGCTAACTCAGCCAGGCATGCTTCTTTAGTGTGGCTAAGCACAGTGCGCTTTAGCGTTTAGCGAAGCGCCAGTCGAACACGTTCAATGACCTCTGAGGCTTGAAGCCCACTCAGCGTTTCGCTTGAGCCAACTGACAAGCTAAAACTCTCACAGTTAGCACTTTAGAAACAATACAAACTTCAGCTCTCGTGTACTCTACTCAACTTTACAAAAATAGTTGTAGCCAAGTAAGAACTGGAGAATCTTATCTGGACTATAACTTGACTTTGTAAGCATTGCTGTAGTCTGCTGTATTCAATATTTGGTCTGGACAATGTTGGGGATTAGCATTGACAGAATCAGAATGAATGGGGTGGCTAAATCTATCTCAGAAACACAGTTTTGCAGTTGAAAACTACTCTGTTGGATCTACAGTGTCACAGATATGTTCAAAATTTATGGTGTTTTGTTAAAAAAAAATGTGGACTGTCAAATTAAGGTGATATTGGAGATTGAGTGTGTGTGTCGTAAGCGTGTGTGTTGGCGTCTGTACATGTAGGCGTGTGTGAGCTCTGACGTGAAATTTGTTGCTGTCCACCCTCTCCCTGTAGTCTTGGTATCAGTGAGATTCCTGGACCTCAAAAATGCTTTTCAGTTTAGCAAATCGGTTTAGCAAAGTTCCTCCCTTTGCCCACCCAAAAAATCTCTCCCTGAAACACACACACACACACACACACACACACACACACACACATACACAAACACGTGTGTATGTATGTGTGTGTGTGTGTGTGTGTGTGTGTGTGTGTGTGTGTGCGGGCGCATGTGTGTATGTGTGTATGTGTGTCTGTGCACGCGCGCATGTGTGTGTGTGTGTGCGCGTGTGTGTGTGCGTGTGTGTGTATGAGAGAGATAGAGACTTAGGGAGAAACTGGGAGACAGCTGTGACTAAACACATCTGTTTAGCTTTGGGTGGAGTTGGGTTTGCATGCACATATGCACACACACACACACACACACACATGCACGCACGCACACACACATAAACTGCAGCCAATAACTGTCTCTCAGTGACTATACTTGACTCCATGCTCACCTCCAAGTATGTGTGTCTGTGTGTGTGTGTGTGTGTGTGCATGAGTGTCTATAAAAGAGATTTAGGTCTCTGGCTGTTTCTCACATCATAAGAAACAGTTTGTGTTCCTTACATTGTTCAACTGTCAGATATTGATTAGTATTTGCTTTAGTACACAGGCAAAAAACAACAAAAAAACAAAAAACACAAGTGCACACATGTACACGCACACACACACTGCACAGTGAGTAAGGATACCTGTCTAACGTGGGGGGTGTTCCATAAAGCAGGTTTAGTGAAAACTCAGAGTTAGTTAACTCAGAGCAAGCAGTAAACCTCCCAGTAGAAGAGCCCTATGGCTTTGTTTTACTAGAAGAATGAAGCCATAGGGCTCTTCTATTAGGAGGTTTACTACTTACTCTGAGTTAACTTGCTCTGAGTTTTCACTAAACTCGCTTTCTGAAACAGGGCCCTGGTTGGATTCTGCGTCTGTTCTATGACAGAGCACATTAGAATATATTTTCGGCATTCTAGCGCACAGCAGTAAGACGAATGAAAAAAAGCCGAAATGGTTTCATTCCACTGTGCAGAGGGTTAATCTGACACTGTAAAGAAATCAGAACAGTGTACACCAGCAGGTCTCTGATTACCTGCCAGTGACAATAGTTTGGCAGATTTAAGCACACAGCTTGTGTGAAAAAGACAGCAATTTGAGACAAATCGGAAGTAAAGGGAGAGAGAAAAGCATTACATGTGTGACCACAAGTGTGTGTGTGTGTGTGTGTGTGTGTGTGTGTGTGTGTGTGAGAGAGAGAGAGAGAGAGAAGGAGAGGGAGAGAGAGAGAGAGAGAGAGAGAGAGAAAGAGAGGGGGGTGAGAAAGAAAGAAAGAAAGAAAGAAAGAAAGAAAGAAAGAAAGAACCAGAGAGAGAGAGAGAGTAATGACTAAGATATGTTTGTTAAATGTCACATTGGTGCAGTGTGTGGGCATATGCGTGTGAGTGTAAGTCTTGCCTATTCCCATATCCCTCTGTAAAATTCAGGTCATATATCTTCACCACTGTCTTGCCTGAAAATGTCTGAAATGACGACCCTTCTTAACAGTAATGGCGAGAATCCGCCCCTGCACTGGTTTTAAGTATGAATCACTCCAAAGGTCATTTACTTAAAGTACTTAGTAGCCTCAAATTTAACTGTTCAAAGCACAAATGTAAAAGAAGCTACTGAGCAACGTTAAAGACTTAGATTAATTCTCGTCAATGAGACTCCATACTCTATGGCACGCTCGAGCATGTGAGCGTGCAGGTGGAGTGCGTGCATGCACCTGAGAACCTGAGGACGACATGGAGCGCTAGGATCGCACGGGCGATGCGCACGTGGCCGATCGAGTCATCTCGGGGAAAACGTATTAAAGCGGTCTATATCGCTTTCAGAGGGAGGGGGAGGAGGCGAACCGTAAGAGCAGTGTAAGCCCAGTTAAACAGACGTGACAACACACACAAAAAAAAAACTCGCTAACGCTCGAGCTCCGGGGTTCCAACTTCAGACCGATAGCAGTCTAAACGCCACGGAGAAATTGTGCGCGCTGTCTTGTTAAGGTAATAATAGTACTCATATCGGCTGCGCTTCACATTTCTGCTTAAGTTCTGTTAAGCGCACAATCAAATGTTTTAGTCTGATGTACCCTCTGTACACAGTAAAAATAAATGAATCGTATGCGCGTGTCTACACCAATGCATCTTTTATGATCTTAAAGAATACAGAAAACTAAAACAACAACATAAATTAATAAGCAATTGCGTGACATACAAGAATGTCACTATAAAATTATTCTCACCAGCTTTGCATGGATCCTTGTAGTCTATCGTCTCCGCTTTATCCTCTTCATAATAATCATAAATGTCTTCATAGTCTAAGCAGTTGTGAACGGACACTTTGCTCCAGAAAGTCAATCCAGCTAGTAGAAGTGTAACCCAATGCATTTTAGCAATCAATGCTGAGTGAAAGCAGTCCATCGGAGGGTGAATGAACGGGCGACAGCAGCCTCCCGTGCCCACGGCAAGGACCGGAGTCGTCTTTTCAAAGTCCAACAGCTCTGGAATTTAGCGGCTCATCGTGAAGCGGCCGACGCGCCGTGGGTTGATCATTGGTCCGGCTTGACAGACTGGGCTGGACGTCGCTTCGCGTTTCTGTCACGTCCCTACTGGGCGCTCCTGCATTTATGGCTGTGAGTTGCCTACTACACATCCACGACAGCTTCTACTGTTTCACTTCTTTCCGGTGTAGGGATCCTTAGGCAATTGTCCTGGAAGAGAGAGAGAGAGAGAGAGAGAGAGAGAGAGGTGGAAGTCAGTGTTTAAAACCGTGCGGGTAGCAGGAACCGAGCAAGCGAGCGCGAGGCACGGAGCCAAATCATATTGAAACTCACTGAAACTCACAAGAGCATCCGGCCATGGACAGACAACCGGAATGCCCTCATACTGAGACGGACGAGTCAACGCGCCAGCTCCTTTTACCTTTGGAAATATCAAAAGCTAAGGGACGTGTTTTTCTTAAAAGGGCCGTGGAGGAAAGTAATTGAAATACAACTGGAAGAAGAGACCATTAGCAAAGAAATTACCTCATTTCTATTGTTGCGACGAGAAGTGTCTCCCATAACCTACCTGTAACCGAACCTAGCCGGTAGCTGTAAAAGTAACACTGTCTCTAAAGTTTGAGCAATAATCTTGTAAAACAGCCTCACGTCCCCGGTCGCATTTATAGTGCCCCAGGATGTTAGGCAGGTTCCATGTAGGTGAGAGTGATGTTACAAACGGTATAAACGCTTTATTATAAGGTGTAAGAGTAGACGCAATACTGGTGTGACATTTAACAAACCTTTTTAACTCTAACTTATTCTCTCTCTATCTCCTTCCTTACACACATACATACATA
>NC_044505.1:13932615-13940115 GCF_902362185.1 Chanos chanos
ATATAAGCCTCTGTGCCACTGTGTGAGAACAGACCAAGACCAATCAGTTGGCTCAAGTCCAGCTAAATCTGTGTTTGAGTTTACACTTAAGCCCTGTCATTCAACCTACTTCAGATTTACTGAAGTTTGCCAATTCCATAAAGTAATGTGAACGCGTCTAGTGGAGCTGGTTACAGTTACTGTTATCTTCAGTCAGTATTGGGGTTCTGTTTTAGGTCTGAATTGTGTATGAACTGTGGGTATGGACTGTTTGTATGAAGTTAATGGTAGTTAATGGTGGGTGAGTTATAAGGAATACTGGGTACTGTGTGTGTGTGTGTGTGTGTCTTGAGGCAAGGTGTGACAAAAATGGTTCTATATTTTAACAAATGACCCATTGTGAGGTTAAATGTTAACTTGTGATGTGCAGTGCTAAATATTCACTTAAAGTGTTTAATTGAAGTGCCTATTCTCGGTTTGTAGATTCAAATGTTAGATGCCTCAAAATGTTTCAAAAGACCATTTTTCTTTCAGCACTCAAAAAATGACAAATAACCTGAGTCTGAGAAGTGTTTCTCTGTCTGTCTGTCTCTCTGTCTGTCTCTCTCTCTCTCAGGCTCTGTCTCTCTCTCTCTCTCTCTCTCTCCTCTCCCACCTTTTTTTGCCCTTCACTCACCACTGTCACTTCTCCCTCTGTTCAGCTGATCAGTTCATCGATTTCCACCGGAGAGAAAAGACTGAGTGACATGAGCTCAGACTGCATCCTGTCCACCAGAGTCAGAGCAGAGGAGTTGAGTCGATAAAAGAGATGTTCTCTGTGCTTTTCCTCCCTCCCTCCCCCTCCCTCTCCTATCTCCAAACTCACTCTCTCTCTCTCTCTCTCTCTCTCACTCTCGCTATCTGCCTCTCTCTCTCTCTCTCTCATTCTCTCTCTCTCACTCTCTCTCTCTCTCTCTCACTCTCGCTATCTGCCTCTCTCTCTCTCTCTCTCCCACTCTCTCTCTCTCTCTCTCTCTCTCTCTCTCTCTCTCTCTCTCTCTCTCTCTCTCTCGCGTCTTCTTGCAAGAGTTCAGAGGAAAAAAAAATCATATTTATCAGTTATGGAAGGATGAATAATTGGAGGATATCCCCATGGAAAGTTACATTTGTGTTTCGCCCGTAGTTGCGAGATTTGTCTCTCTGAGCGTGGTGAAGATGTTTAGTCAACTTTGAAGTCAAGTCGATATTCAAAGTTTAGCTTACTTTCCTGTTTGCATAAGTGAAAGCCTGCAGGTGTGTGTGTGTGTGTGTGTGTGTGTGTGTGTGTGTGTGTGAGTGTGTGTGTGTGAGTGTGTGTGTGAGTGGTCTGGGTGTGTTTGTGTGTGTGTGTGCGTGTGTGAGTGTGTGTGTGTTTTCCTGCCTGGGGGAGTGTCATCAAACACACTCTCACTGATTCGCTGTGGCAGAGTTCCGGCCGGTTCACTCTGAGGTGTCTGTAAAGGTAACTTTTTTTTCCATCCGATTGGTCAGTTCCCTGAAGCAGGTGTTCCATTGGATGAGGCTCAAATTTCATGGTGTGAACATCTGCCCAGCGGTCACCATGGCAACGGCTATGCGATGTGTCAGAGATGGCTGTGGGTAACAATAACACGACAAGTCGTTGTGTTCAAACAGTCTCATGCATGATCTAGAACAAAGTGATGGGACTGCATGCTCCCAGGATTTGACCTCTGCTGTTGTGCTGACAGAGAAAGAAGTAAGAGAAAAAAACAGAGAGAGAGAGAGAAAATCAAACAAAGAAGAAGAAGAAGAAGAAGAAGAAGAAGAGGAGACAGAGACTGAATAGTTGACATGTGACACACAAACACACACACATACACTTCCTCACATGGAGACCACGCACTGTGTGAGGCTGGCAGTTGGACCATTGATGATGATTAATTAATGGCATTTGGAGCTGGTCTGTGAGAGCCTGGAGTCTGACTGTAGACACTGTCTGACATACAGTCTCCCAGCAGGGAAAGGTCAGACCGCCAGCATATAGAGTACAAAATATCACACAGCAGAGTATAGTGTATAGCACAGAATGTACACGGAATAGAATAGAATAGAATAGAATAGAATAGAATAGAATAGAGATAAGTGGAATAGGGATTGGTTACAGAAAGAGTGAAAGAGAGAGAAAGAGGGAGAGAGAGAGAGAATCTTTTGACAATGCACCAACTGTACCAGAAAGGGTTTCATGCCAAGAAACACGCACACACACACACACACACACACACACACACACACACACAGACTGAGTTAAACGTTAGCAGGTGAGAAAAGAAAAGATAAAAGAGAAATGAGAGGGCCACAACCGAGGGACAGGGAGTGTTACATATGTGTGCTCACGAATATGTGTGTGTGTGTGTGTGTGTACATGTGAGAGAGAGAGAGAGAGAGAGCCGGGGGGGGGGGGGGGGTAGAGAATTGCTTTGTCTGGAAATGTGTTTCAAATCCTCCTTTTCTCTTCCCTTCTCTCCCCTCTTCTCTCAGATGTCCCTCTTTTGTTGCTTTGTTCCTCTGGGTGGCAATCCTTCCTCTTCTTTCATCAGAAATCCCTCCATCACTCGGGTGTGTCCGAGGACAGTGTGTGTGTGTGTGTGTGTGTGTGTGTGTGTGTGTGTGTTATGGTCCGTGTGTGTGTTTCAAAGGCCAGTGTATAAGCGGCACTGCTGTAAAATGTAAGTTCATCATGTGATGTTAATGACTGTTAAAATCAGACAGATTATCTAAAGCAAAGCACGCTGACCCAAATCATTCAATCACTTCCTGCTCTCTCTCTCTCTCTCTCTCTTCGTTTCTCTTTCACTGTGGGAATGCCCCAACTCACTGATTCCATAAGGTCCTCTCTCTCTCTCTCTCACACACACACACACACACACACACACACACACACACACACACACACACACACACACAGACAGACACACACAGAGGATATCCTGCTGTGTGTTTTGCAAATTCATATGATCAGTACACATTACAGTCCTTTTGTGTCATTCAGTATCTAAGCCAAGAATGAACTAAATCAAATGCAAATGTCACAAAAAAAACATATAGCCCGACATTTAAAAACCTACATCATAAAACACATGTTTTTAACCTACCTATCTATGTGTGCATGTATGTATTATGTATGTATGTATGTATGTATGTAAGTATCTATCTATCTATCTATCTATCTATCTATCTATCTATCTATCTATCTATCTATCTATCTATCTATCCTTCTGATTTGCAACCTTGTGCATTGTCTGTCCTCCTATTTACAGGGCACTCAACAGCTCCCTCTACTGAACATATAGTGTCATTACAATCATTCTCCTGACTTACACTGCTGAATACACTCTTCACTATCTCTAAATTCTTCACAGTCCCGTCTCTCCCACCCTGTTTTTTCATGAGCTGTATCCAAAATCTGATAACACCAGCACTTCTATAACAGAATGGGCAGCTTAAATTACTAAAAACAGGCTACATATTGATATCGTCACGTAAAATGTGAAAATAAAGACGGAAAACTTGTTCATAAATCTGTGTGAGAGTTGTAAACGACTAGTTCTTGTTTTTCTAAACAGCTGCTAGCTATAGTCTCTTTTTTGAGTAAATGCTTAAAACGTCGTGGGATTTTACTTTATATTTGTAGCACCCCAAAATGTAAGAACACCATGAGCGACAGAGAAAAACGCTGACAAATAGATTAAAAACAAGATCATAGAGAGAACATACCGTCGCGAGGGTAAGAGAGTATCCGAGATAGAGACTAAAAATGCTTTGAGAGAGCTTTCCTCTGTGTAGATGCTCTATTGTTTAATTCATCTCATTATGAATTCATGGCAAGTCTCATGGGACGTCGGCGACTGTGTATTTTTAGGCTAATTAAATACATATCAATTCTATTCTTATCCGACAGCGATAGTGCGAACGACAGCGGCATAACTTGTATAGCAGGTATTGCTTGGTAAGGCATTTCTTTAACCCCACTGGACTAAGTTTTGTGCCTCCGTGTGGTCCAGTCTCAGAACCGATCAATAGTATGGATCAGGCACATGCTAATTGGTTGAAGATGACAAATGGGAGTCATTGTGTAGATCTGCTACGCAAGCAGATGGGGAATACTGTGGTAGAACTTAAGTCTAGAACTTTTGCACCAACTGTATAACTTCTCAACACAACCATGGAACTGTAGCCTACCGCATAGCTCGAGAACATATTGGGCTACTGGACTTGGAACTTTTAGAACTTTAGAATTCGAGTGTATGTGAGCATAAGTCTTCTACTAGGAGGAAGACCATGGCAAGTCAGAGGATAACTGTTACAAAGTGGATCATTCTTAGTGAAGTTTCACAGTAAAAAAATATTGGTAAACTGCCGCTCAGCAGTTGTAGTTCTTATCAAATAACAGATTATTGAAAGATATCATTACACTGTCTTATTTGGTCAATAATTATGTTTGTATTTATGTTGGTAATAATATTCACTAAAACAGACATTGTTTTTTTTTTTTATCATAGTAAATGCCTTGTACCTATATGTAGTGTAAGAACTTCCCTTGTCTTTTCTTTATATTCATTCTCTTCTTTCTGTTACACAGTTTTAGTTTTTTTGTTTGTTTGTTTGGTTTTTTTTGCCTTTTTTGGCAGTGGCAGTCTGGCCTGTTTGTTTTTATACCTCATCTTCAATCTTGTCTCATTTGTATGCTAACAGTCATCATTCTTTTTCTTTGCCACTTATAATATTTAATAATTGGTACATATTGGGAACCATAATGATCTCCAAACATTATCATCACTTAAAATTGAATATGAGAGAAATGAGATTCTAATAGAAGTATGTAGCCACGTGGATTTTACATCACATTAACTATGATGAGTTACAGAATGTGTGGTGTACATAGGAACTGACACTTGAGTTCCAAACTGGAGCACCTCAGCTAAGTGAAAAACGACTGTGTAGAGTTAGGTTAGAGTCAGAATTTCTTTCTAGTGAAATCAAACACAAAGTTCTAGAACTTACACTCACAACTTCTAGAATTTGTACTGTATATTCAAGGCTTTTAAGTCTTACCTACAGCGCTATGAAGGGAACCAAACCTGTCTACCGCTCTTTCCTTACGCCCCCGACACAACCGTCCTATTACACACCTGACCTTTCCCCAATCTCTTCCCTCAATGACTCAACTCCGCTCATCTCTCACACACTGTGGTGAAATGACATTCCTGTCAAAGAAAAAAAAAAATTGACACAATCTCTCCCCATCTTTCAGCAAAGACTGAAAACATTCGCTCTAAGGACATACCCCAAAACCTCTAACCAAAATATCTCCTCACCACTTCATTCCAATCAGTCATAAAAAAATGCACTTGTGGTAATTACCGCAAGCATTTTTTTCTGTCGTAACTTCTTTTAAGTCACTCTAAAGAAGAGTGAACAAAATTTGAATTGAAAATATGAATTTCAATCAGCTAAACCGTCACTGCAAATAAGTAGGATGATTGTAGAAAGGTCCTGATTTACAAGGACAGTTTTTAAACGACACAATGTAAGTTTATTCCATGGTTTGCTATTTTCAGAATGCTGTTCTTGAAGACAGTTTTATATATATATATATATAGAGAGAGAGAGAGAGAGAGAGAGAGAAACAGAAATAAGACTCGAAAAAGGCCAAAAGAGAGTGACAAGAGAAGGAGAAAGTTTAATTTGTTCTTGAAATCAAATCATTCATTCAAATGGAATTTTATGGCAGGTCAGTTATCGTTACATTCATAAACAGAATTAATCACCAAAAATGAAGAACTGCTGGCTCCCCCCCCCCCCCCCCCCCCCCCACCCCCCACCCTGGGTCCTTGGAGCACACAGAGGAATCCTGGCTTTGGAAACTTTTTCTGCTCTGATTCCAACGAAATTATGCAAAATTCTGAGTGTGGGAAACCGATGTTGATCCATCTGGTGCGGTTCTCCGGTGTTTTGATTTCTTTCAGATGACAGGTTAATACTTGTTAAATAGTTTGTGCGCGCGTATGTGTGTGTGAACTTGTGTTTGCTGTAGGTGCGCTGGTTTGCGTGCGTGTGCTATCGATATCATAATTCCGTTAACCGTTAACATAAACGGAATGGGGAAACAATTGTAAGAGGGAGGACATTATATTACAGTGTGTTTGTACAGAAAGACAGGTGATTGTATTTGATATGTCACATTTGTGCATTTGGTATAGTTTACAAAACCTAACTTTCATCTCTAATTCATCTTAATTCTCATGGAAATAAGCGTACCTGCAGTTTGCACGGTCAAAAACCTGCAGCTTTTAATATTCAAAATTCAACATCTGCATTCAGAACATACACAATACAGGCATATATGCATAACATCTCTATAATTGCTTAAGTTTCCTCTATAGCTCTGGTATACCTGGGAAATTCGATTAAAAACCTCAGACAAAACCATACAAGTCACAGTTTGAACGTGACTGATCTTGTACTGTTATTCATATCTTTCTGTTCACATGAAAAATATTCTCCTTCTTTATAATTTTCTGTCTCTTTTAAAGATTTTCT
The DNA here is from genome assembly GCF_902362185.1 of Chanos chanos. NCBI lineage: Eukaryota > Metazoa > Chordata > Actinopteri > Gonorynchiformes > Chanidae > Chanos > Chanos chanos. Next base: position 13,939,174 of record NC_044505.1, read on the forward strand.
CGCTTGTGGATGGATGAGGTTTGGCTATTTCGTTTCATCAAAAAAACCTCCACGTTGAAACCAATTTTTTTTTAAAACCACAGAACACGTAATTAAAGCATGGTTAAATGAGGATGTTAATTGAGTGTGTTTGATAATGGCTTCAGTCATAGTCAATCACGATTCATAATCAATAATAATAATAATAATAATTTCTTACACATACATTCATCACAACACAGTGCTCTCTGGTTGAGTGGTGTGTATGGTTACTATGGTTACAGAATAACCTCACAATGACAAAGTAAAGCACAGGACTACAGAGGGATGACAAGTCACTCCAATGGGTTTGTCAGCTGCCCGTGTGTGTGTGTGTGTGTGTTAATTTATGTATCTTTGTGTGTGCGTGTGTGTGTGTTAATTTGTTATGTATCTTTGTGTGTGTGTGTGTGTGTGTGTGTCTGACAGGACTGAGAACGCACACAGGCAGTCGACCGAAAAAATGCAATCCTTCCTGAAAACGAAAGCTTTCAGATAGAAATCAGCTGAACAAATTGAACGGTGGTTTCTTTACAGTGGGTGACCATATACACACACACACACGCACACACACACACACACACACACATACGGAGGATTAAATATTTTACACCCATAATGTTTAGGACAGCCTCAACCAGACACAAAACGCCAGCGTGACACCTTCCACCAATCAGAAATTCAGCGTCTCTGACATCATCTTCCACCAGTCCATAAGCTCCTCCTTCTCTTCCTCTTTCCTCTCCTCCAAAGACTCCAACTCAAAGTCCAGCTATGTGTGCGCAAGAGAGAGAGAGAGAGAGAGAGAGAGAGAGAGAGGCAGAGAGAGAGAGAGAGAGAGAGAGAGAGAGAGAGAGAGGCAGAGAGAGAGAGAGGCAGAGAGAGAGAGAGAGAGAGAGAGAGAGGCAGAGAGAGAGAGAGAGA
>NC_044505.1:13945115-13947615 GCF_902362185.1 Chanos chanos
TACCGCCGCTGCTAACCGGACTCTACGACCATAGCTAAAAAACACATGCATGCGAGAAATAAACACTGTTAAACGCTAAACAACATTACTCTAACTAAGGAGACTGTCTTCATGTCAGAGATTTTGCTCTTGTCGTGTTTTGTAGTTAGAATTCTTTAGGAATAATAGTTTTACTACGCCTCCCTGTTTCTGGGGTGTCACAATCGAGCTCAACGCTACACAGAGATGTCGCTGTTCACCTCAGATTTCATTTATTACAAATTTAAACTTACGTTGCTACGGAAGCAATCTGTACATTGAAGAGGTCTCGTGCCCCAAATTAGTATTATTAGATCAATGAATTAGTTAACAGAATGAATTAACATCGGTAGTTAACCAACATCAGATACAGTTTATGAAACACAGTTTCTCTCTCTCTCTCTCTCTCTCTCTCTCTCTGTGTGACACACACCTTTGTGTTCTCATCCACAGCTTTCTTCATGTTTTTCAGCAGGTGGTTGTTGGCTCCTCCCTCTCTCTCGTTCATGTAAACGATGCGGTCCAGGTCAGGGAAGTTACGGTTCAGGTCAATGCCCTGAGCGTTGCTGCGCCCCACAAACCAGTCCTTCAGCTCACCTGGCTACTCACAGATACACACACACAGACACACACACACACGTGTACACACACACACGTGTACACACACACACACACACACACAAAATAAGATAAATACTGTCATCAGCTGTACATTTAGTGATAAAACATGTACAGAGATGTATGTTTCTGTGTGTGTATGTGCTTGTGTATATATGTAAGAGCGTGGGTGTGTGTGTATGTATCTTTGATTCTGTGGATATGTCTGTTTGTTTGTTTGTGTGTGTGTGTGTGTTTGTGTGTGTGTCTGCATCTGTGACTCTGCGCATATGTCTGTGTGATTGTCTGTGTTGTCTGTGTGTGTGTGTGTGTGTGTGTGTGTTTGGTGTGTGTATCTATGACTCTGTGAGTATGTCTGTGTGTCTGGCTGGCTGTGCTGTGCGTGTGTGTGTGTGTGTGTGTGTGTGTTTGGTGTGTGTATCTATGACTCTGTGCGTATGTCTGTGTGACTGGCTGGATGTGCTGTGCGTGTGTGTGTGCATGCGTGTGTGTGTGTGTGGGCACTGCACCTGCGAGGCAGCCTTTTCGAAGCCGTCAGGGTTCATGGAGGGCATGATGTGGATGCGTGTGGAGTGGACCAGGTCCATGACTGTCTCATTGCCCTGCTGATACTCGTCACACAGATACTGAGCCAGGTAGATCAGCAGCTCTCTGCCTACAGCCTCGTTCCCATGCATGTTACCGATGTACTTAAACTCCGGCTCACCTGGAACACACACACACACACAGACAGAGAGAGAGAGAGCATCATGAATACACAGGATTTATATATGAAATCGTTTTCTTTGTCTTTCTTTTAGGCACAAAGTGTACACAAAAAATATTTTAGACACAACGAAGCGCTAAATCAACACACGGTCCTTGGGGTGGTTATTGGCTCTAGGTTTCGTGCACTCAGACGTGTTGATTTAAGCCTATGTGCTCTGATCCTTTACACACAGCCCTGGACAAAGGCATCGTGAACACAGCTGAACACACACACACCTTATTAATGTGAAGCTAAAAGCACAGACAATTTGTTTAAAACGGAAAATTAGACAAATCACATTTAAGGTCATGTCCGCCAGATTTGACGTGTTTATGCGTGCTTGTGTGTGTGTGTGTGTGTGTGTGTGTGCGTGCGTGTGTGTGTGTGTGTGTGTGTGTGTATGTGTGTGTGTGTGTGTGTGTATGAGTGTGTGTGTGTGTGTGTGTGTGTGTATGAGTGTGTGCAAACATCAAACACGATCTTTTCTACAAACGTGACAGACTTTGCTTTATAATTCACTTGCGTTACGTTCATGCTGACGGTTCTAGATCTGTTCTAGATCTGTTCTAGATCTGCCAACTTTGTCCCTTCAGTCATTTGTTTCTCTCTTTGTCACATCATCTGTCACTCCTCTACAAAATAAATTAAGATAAAACATTTTCTAAATGGTACATCTAGCTTGGTTTTGAATTTTTTTTAATTGTTTTTCTGTTTTATTCTTTATCCTGACCCCCATAGCTCTGGCATTATGTGTCTAGTCTGTGAGCTGGATTACCTCAATCCTTTAGAACACCCTGTCTTATAATCAGCACACACACACACACACACACACACACACACACACACAAACATCACCAAGGGTTATTTTCTGCTTTTTAACTGGTTACAATGCAGTCTAAATATTATTAAAATACATAAGTATAAAATCCATGAAGGAATAATGGTTCATGGCCATTCTATATCCTAAATAAATATTTTATATTTTAGTACATACTTTGTACAGTATATCTTATGGTAGATATATACTGTCAAACATGCTGACAGGCTACTAATTATGTAAGTGTGAGGAAGTGTAATATGTTGTATTGTTAGTAAGATACTTATATGTGTGTGGGG
>NC_044505.1:13955115-14005115 GCF_902362185.1 Chanos chanos
GTTCCAATGCTCCATCTGACCATTTAAGGCGACTGATTTAAGGTGATAGAGTGTTGTTTTAATGTTTTATGTTAGGATTTTGTTGTTGTTGTCAAATAAACATATACATCATAATCATCACTAACCAGGCTCGTGGACCCCTGGGTTGTCGGTGATTTCAAGCACGAGGAGCTCACGGCCCTCGAAGCTTTCTCCCACGGTGTAGATGCGTGTGATAGACGGGCACTGAAGCCATACCGACACCAGCGCCTTCCTCATTTCTTCGTACCGATGATACTCAAATGAGATGCCGCTACTTTCCGCCGCATCCCCGCTGGAGACCAGGAGTAGCGTCGCCAGTGCTCCGCAAAACGCCGCCGCCGCACACAGCTTCATGTTTCTTCTGTCGAGCTCTCCTGAGCAATGCTATTACTTAACAGCGATCGATCTTTCTGTTCTCTTCTTTCTTTTACGTTTTCTCTCTCTCGCTCCCTCAATAGTTATCTGCTACTTTCTCTCCCTACGTCCCTCTTTTTTCCCCTCTAACACTCTCTTTCCCTCGCCCTCTGCTTATTGCTTGTCGTGTCGCGCGTAAGCGTTCAGTGTACAGTGCAGTGTTTGAGCTCTGGATGGTGGTGATGCGCGAGCAGCGACGGCTACCTGTCTTGTCCGTGCGCGCTCCCGCTCGAAAAATGGGACGGTGATGCTAAAAATCTCACTGTGGGGGAAACACTGACGTGAACGCGCACGGTATCATGCCCGCATGGGCGTGGCTTGTTTTCGGTAACACGGAGGCAGATAAAAAGGTCGGAGTCGTGCAGGCGGAGAGAAAGAGAGAGAAACAGAGAGAGAGAGAGAATTGTAATAACTGGGAAGGGAGATTTGGTGCATTTAGTGCCACGCCAGACAGAAACGTAAGAACAATATTCACAAATCTGAGCACGTAGACCAAGGTGTTGGTGCGCTAGCTTGATTCGTCTATTGCACAACGGGTACATCACAAGAGTCGAGGCACAAGCATCCGAAACATACTGATGTTTATGCCGAATAAAGGCAACGTACGTGTGTATGAGAGAGCTTTTGCGTCGAATTATATGTTTCATACCCATTAATACGTTTGGTCCGATTATTTATTTGAAATTGACTGCAGGCAGACACAAACACACGCAGAAACCATTCATTTTTCATCAAATCTTTTATTCAACAGATTTTTTTTCTCTTCCAAGCAGTACCTGGTAACATTCAGAATAGTTTTTTCTTTTTTTTTAAAAGAAATGTACATTCCTACTGTAAAAAATTATTCAAATCGAGTACAGCGCACATTTGTTTTTAAACCAAAATACTTTATTGCATACCAAAAAAAACCAAAACAAAAACAGCTAATTTGGTGGGAGAAAAAGGTAAAGGCAAGCTTTGGAAGCTGTTAATGGTGTTGATAAAGAAGCACAGTGCGGATGGTCAAACAGGTCAAAGTGATATCACACTGCAACTCCCCATTCGTCGAAATGACACGACAAACTATTACATGAAAAATAAAACTCCTAAAGAAACCACGCCTTTGAATTATGAAACATAAAGTGCTTTCTGAGGAATGAGGACAATATCAGTTCAATATATTTACATTGATTATGGATTCAGTGTGTTACTTTACATTATTATAGAGGTTGCCTTCAGTGTGTGTGTGTTTGTGTGTGTGTGTCAGTGATGACTTTTGCAGGCACAGTCCGTCAAATCTGGAGTTTAACTGGAGTCCAACTCCAGTGAAGAGCATGATAAATATGTCTTGAAGTAGGCAACTTTGAAGTGTGAGTGTGTGTGTGTGTGTGTGTGTGTGTGTGTGCGTGTGTGTTTGTGTGTGCGGAAAAGGCTGTGTAATGATCATGGTGGAGTTTCGGAAATGACAATGAACACAGAAGCGTCAGTCAAACTTTTCGGGCTACACACACAAATAAACACACACACACACACACACACACACACAAATGATCGCTAGCTCGCTGTTACACCCGCTCACTCGCTGAATCACTCATGCACTCATTCATTCAAATCTCTCCTTCTCTCTGTCTCTCTCTTTCACTGCTGTTTCTTCAGATCCTGTTTCTCTTGGTAGTTGAGGTACTGGGAGTCGGTGTTGAAGAGCTTGTCCCACCAGGTGAAGGTGGAACCGTAGTTTCCCACAAAGTTCATGTGGTGGAAGTCATGGAAACGGGCCCCGGCGTAGCACGGAATCAGGTGCAGAGGATTAAGGGGAATATCGTAACCACTGAGGAAAAATTAAATTGAAAAAAACCAAACAAAACAAAACAAAAAAACACGGTATTAAACTCACACACACGACCCTCTAAGAAACTTCAGTAACAAATAATGACACTCAGTCCAGCAACTGTTGGAAAATGAACACTTCAACCAGGATTAACCGTCTGACGCTGAATTTCAGATGTGGTATATTCGGTGTATTGAACATAAATATGATGTAGAAATTGTTATATGTTTATTGTACAGTCTTTGCTATTAAAAAGCTCAAGTAAAACTGGGTGCAAAACAATGCATTACATAACATGCAGACATACACGTACAAACAGTGCCACCTGGTGTTCACTATGTCAACACAAATCTATGACTGAAATTCCATTCATCCCTCTGCACTGGATGGTTGTTTGTGAAAGTTGTTTGTGTGTGTGTTTGTTGTGTGTGTGTGTGTCTGTGTGCATGTATGTAGGTGTGTGTTAATGGGCGTGTGTGTCTGTGTGTGTGTGTGTGTACGTGTGTGAGTGAATGAGTGTATGTGCGTGTGTGTGCATGCGCACGCATGTGTGTGTGTGTATGTCTGTGTGTGTGTGTCTGAGTGGGTGTCTGTGTGTGTACCTGTGAACGTCGATTGTTTCCAGCAGGCGGAAGGTGACCCAGGCCCAGAGAAGGGCAACATGGTTGCAGAAGACCATGATGCCAATGAAGAAACCAGCTCCCAGGATCAGTGTCTCCAGTGGGTGAGCATACTCTGCCTGCATCCCGAACGGAGACTGCAAGAGTACACAAGCATATCTGTCAGTGTGTGTGTGTGTGTGTGTGTGTGTGTGTATGTGCCAGTGTAAACATACACCAAGAGGCAGAGGATAAACTCAACAAGATACAAAGTAGTAAAAAAATTATTTCCACTGCAGTAACAGTATATGTATTGTGTGTGTGTGTGTGTGTGATAGAGAGAGAGACAGAGACAGAGAGAAGGAGAGAGAGACAGAGAGAGAGAAAGACAGGAAGAGAGACTCACAGTGAACTCATGGTGGACTTTATGGATGTACTTGTAGATCCTGCGATGGTGCAGCGCTCTGTGCAGGAAATAATGCCAGGTATCCTCAATGACAGCACAGCCAAAGCACTGAGCCAACAGAAGGGGCCTGAGAGAGAGAGAGAGAGAGAGAGAGAGAGAGAGAGAGTGTAAGTGAGTCTATGAGTCTCTGCTTGTCAGCATGTTTGCCAGGCAGACATGACCACTAGCACAAATCAGTCTTAAGCCCACTCTAATAACACTACCACCTTATGAACGTTGTATAAATGCATAACTAACATCTTATGACTCTTAATAAATGCGTTATTAATTCATATGAAGCAGCAGCGCCTCACCAGCGTGGCATTGAGTCCCAGTCATAAGGGATGTTGAAGAATTCGGTGAAGTAGTAAGTGCCACAGATCAGAGGGAGCTGGATACAGAAATGGTTGAAAAGCAGCATCTTAAAGCACTTCCATTGCTTCTCCCAAGTTTCCGGTTTATCCTAAAAGTACACACACACAAATATCAGTCAAACAGCAATTACCAACTGATTTATTAATCGATTCTTCCTTAGGGCTGACGCACTGTTTGCCCTTGACCTACCTGCTGAATCTTGTATTTCTGCATGAAGGGTAAGAACTGAAACAGGAAGCCAGGGAGGCAGAAGAGGAAGTAAATGAGTTCGTGAACGATGAGGGAGCCCCAGGTTGCGATCTGGAACTTGGAGTAGTTCTGGAGCATGTAGTTCCAGCCGTGTTTCAGAGGCTGCTGGAACGGGTTCTCGGGCAAAACCGAGTCGACGTACTCCACCGCCAAAATGGCCGAGGACAGAATGTTTGCCGTGCCGTTCACCTCCATGGCTCTGTTTTTACGGATCTACTGAAATTAAAACAAGACAAACAAAAGCAAACACAGGGAATAAGTATTCGTTATGAAAAAAAAAAAACTTGTTAGTTTAACAACTAGTATCATTCACTATTCTGCTATTATGTCGGCTAGGCCGCTGTAAGAACTTTGTTCTACTTAGTAGTGTAATCAAACGCGTCATTTTGACTTTAACCCTTATATCTGTGGTGCCTTGTCTTGATAAAATTTATTTCAATTTAGTGCTTCAAATCACATTAACTACTAGGTTATTACATCCACTATAGTATTTTTAAAATCAGTGCACAACGTTATAGACGTTAAATTAGTATAGTATGGTATAGTATAGTACAGCAGAGTATAGCGACATAACATTTGCTTTACAGATCCGACAGACATGTGTTTAATGTCTGTTTCGATTTCCAGTATCGTCTATAAATATTTTTTGCAGGTATTTGGGTATTTATTCGGTGTATTAAATTGTCGCTCGTTAACCCCATTATACGCTGCTAAAAGTAAGAACGCCCATCCGCCCACATCACAAACTCTTGAGTCAGTGTCCAACAAATGCTCGCGTACCATTTAATAATTGACCAATTGTCGATACCGCTAGTAGAAGATAATGTTAAACAGCAATTTAAACCTTAAATGCACATCTGATACTGACGAAGGAAAAAAAAGCACACTCGCAAAAACATTTACACAATGACAACAAAAAGTTCTTTTGAGTTGGAAGCGGTTACGCAGGTGTAGCAAGCTACTCCACGGTCCAATACTGATATTACATAGGAACTTAGAATTCTGACAGTTTTGCCTTTCAAAGTCCGTATGCGGTTCATCGAAATCTTAAAACGTTATCAATATAATCCAGAAATGACGTCTGTCCCTTTTCGTACATTAACGGAATAGACATTGTCACAGATGGGATAGCCCACCGTTCGTTCGATGCGATAAGCTTACTTTGGATGTAGTTACATTAAGACAACTTGAATTGACAATGCAAAACAACTGTAATTAGCATATTATGTCCTGTTGTATTAGTCTGCATGAAGAGTGTATCGAACACAAAATAACAGCTTGCAGCGATACAACGCTATGGCTACATTCGGCTACCCACCGTTTTCCCGGTCGTGCATACGAAATACTAAAATAAGAAGTTTGATTGTTTTTGTACTATATCAGAAATATTAAACAGTTCTAGAAAACTATGACTTCCTTAAAGGCTACAGCTTGCTACTTACCTTGGAGAAGCTTCCCTTCTACCTGAGCGAGCAGCATCGACGCAATAAATGCACAATAACTTTACATATGACCATTGGCTGAGACAAGAGGAGACTGACGTATGCGTGTCGAAGCAAAGTGTTCATTGGCCAGAGGTATGGAGTGATGATAGTGAGACTGTGAGTTTCTGGAGCGTTGACCAATCAGCGATAAGTATGTCTTTCATAACCTGTGTACTGAGGGAACAGAGTGAACCGTACAGCTAAAGGGGCGGTCCAGTGGCGGGCAATTCAGTCCTGCATATGGGAGGAGTGTCCAGTCTAACTTTTTTCAATAGATAACCGTATAATTTGCACGTATTAGGCGTGCACAAGAGTTACGTGCTTTTTTAAAAAAGTAAAATTTACTTTAAAAAATAAAAAAAATACAGTCAATTACAATAGAGATGACTGTACCAGTGATTCTGTTCTTGATAACAGAACGAAAGATTTGATGTAAAAGCAGGAGGACACTTGAAACTGTAGACCCCATATATATTAGACAAGCTTTAATATTCAGTATTTAATATTTTTTTATATGTTTTATATATTTTTTATATGTTTTATGTAACCCCCACCCGACACAGACACACACACACACACTCTTTTCAAGGATGTAGCTGTCTAAAGCAAGGCTGATTAAACAGCTGATGAGCGGTTCAGCTCGATACATATTATTATTATTATTATTTAAAAAATGATGATAATAATAATAATAGATATATTCAGGGGCAAGGGCTTGTTTAAATACAAGAAGCATATTTATTATTGATGATATAAAACGAGTTATGAAACAGTTCAAAGAACAACACACAACATTCATCTTGACTGACAGGAATATATAGGTATATATAATATTAATTTTTTAATAGCAATAATAAAGGCTAAATAGAAATATAAGGGCTTGAGTACCAGAAACAAATTGAGAGGGAACTTAAAACAGAAAGAAAGAAAGAAAGAAAGAAAGAAAGAAAGAAAGAAAGAAAGAAAGGAAAGAAAGTTTTAGAACATATGTTTGGTCAGTTATCAAGAGATAAAGTTGTTAAATATAGCACATCACATTCGTTATTCACTCTGGTACAGCAGTAGTTTTAAAAACCAAGAGGTGCACGAACACAAGGACTTCAGGACCATGCAGAGCGGTTTATTATCCAGGCACCGACGTCAGTCTGCAGTATCGCGCATGCCTAATCATTCGCAATAAATATTACGTCAAAACCGCAAATCACACACGGTAAAGACCGCATACAGTGAGACCACAGATTCCATACGAAATTATTTTTCTTCTTTTTAAAAAAAAAAAACAAAAAAAAAATAAGAAAGCAAATGTTCAGCATTAAGACTTCCACTTTTCAGGCTTTGTTTGGCAACCAAACTCGAGCTGTGCAAGCTTCTCCGTAATATCCTTCACATGTTGCTATTAGCATTCGCAGGCAAACAACGTACTTCTTTCTCAAAAAAAAAAAAAAAAAAAAAAAAAAAGGACAGAAAAACAAAATCATAAATTACATTATCATCAGTCTCTCATTCTAAATCATTTTTTTTTTCTTTTCCAGTCCAGTGACTTTGTCAAGAACTTAAGACAGTCTGTAACTGTGAATTCGAATCAAGCTTTCAGCAGTTCAGTTTAAACACTTTTTTTTTTTTTTTTAATAACTCAAAAGAAGTCAGCATCAAGCAAACTTTACGACAGTGATTTCTTCAGCTGAACAGACGGATCACCAAGACTCTGGTCCGTCCCTCAGGCTCAGGCTCAGGAACATTATATCAACGTTTCCCATAACGTTTGGTCAAACTTTTTTTTTTTTTAATACAACTTTCATCTCCACGTGTTAAGAGCGTTGTGTTATTTGTTTGATCCCACTTAGTTAGTGCTTCACATCTTTAGTGCAATAATCCTCATCAAAACTACTCTCAGAAAGAAAAAGGAGAGAGAGAGAGAGAGAGAAAGGAGAGAGAGAGAGAGATATGTAACAGAGTGCGTGTGTTTCAGACAGAGGTGAAAGGAGACTGTAAGAGGGTGTGTGTGTGTGTGTGTGAGTGAGAGAGAGAGAGAGAGAGAGAGAGCAGTTGTCTCCAGACTGTTTCCATGGTGAGGCAGTGCCAGACTGAGGCTTCAGCCTCCAAACAGGCTTTAGGCTGTATTAGCCTTCAACTTGGTCAGCAGCAACTCAAACTTCCCAATGCAGTCAGAGAGGTTTATCAATGACAGTGACACCTAAACACACAACCACACACAAGAGGAAAAAAAAAAAACAGATTATATAAGACAAGGGTCCCTAGTGGTTTCTCATCAAATCACAAACAGAAAGTGAACTGAGTCACGGTTCCCCAGTGCTCCTCCTAGAGGGACACAGTATTACAGACCTGCCTCCTCTACAACACCACTCATCAGCTAATTAAGCCTCCGAGTACCTGACACAGGTGTGCTAGAGATGGGAGAGAATGTAATGTGCAGAGATGTGGTCCTTTAAGAGTTGGACTGGGAAAGTCTGCACTAAGCCACTGCAATGTGCCTCTGTTTTGAAAGCACAGACCAACCACTAGGTGGGGCTATTCCCCCATATTAAAGTTTTTAGGCCTCACTCTGTCTCTTACACATACATTCTCCCTCTCACACACGCAGACGCAGGCGCAGGCACACACACACAAACACACACACACACACACACACATTCTCTTTCCAACACAGACACACACACACATTGCCTCCCACACACACACACACACATATTCTCTTTCTAATGCACACACACACACATTGCCTCCCACACACACACACACACACACACACACACACACACATTCTCCTTCTAATGCACCCACACACACATGCACATTCTGTCTCTCATGTACACACACAAATTCTCTCTTACACATACACACACACACACACACACACATAGCCTCCTTCACCCACACCCACACACACACACTCTGTCTCTTACCTGCGTAGCTGCGTCCAGTGCTCATGCAGGTGGGCAGTAAGGTCCATTTGTCTGTGCTGGGGTTGTAAACCTCAACAGAAGCAAGGTTACACGAGCCGTCGTCTCCACCAATCACATAGAGCAGGTTACTTACTGCACACACACCTAGACACACACGCACACACACAAAACACACATTAATACTCCTTAATTACACAAACGTTCACGATGCACTCACCTAGAAAGTGATCTATTAAAACCACACACACACACACACTCACCCTGTGCACTTCCTAACCACTTTCTGATCAACACATTAACTGGCCATGAAACAGACTGATCACTAATGAACTGAAGACTGGATCAGAGTTAAACAGGTACACGCAGTGAAGGCCCTGACGCAGCCCAGAGGTGCGTCCCACAGCCTGGATACTCAGATCCAAGCTTCGCCACACCTGCCGTCTGCAACAACAACGGGCAGTGTGCCCGAGGGACAAAAACTGGCCATGTTTTTTAAGTGGGTACACTAAGCAGAGAGTCTCTCTCTCACCCTACCAGGGTCCAAAGTTCCTTTCCAGACTGAAAGTGTTTTTTTTTTTGTCAGTTGGAGGAAGTGATGGTATTGAAGCATGAGCGCAACTTACCCGCGTTCCTCCGACACATGTTCATGTCGGCCACCTGTTTCCACGTGTTAGAGGCGGGATCATAGACTTCGCAGCTCTTTCTGACCAATGGGCCGTCGTGCCCGCCCACAGCATACAGGAGACCTTTTAACACACCTACACCTGGTTGAGCAAACACAGACACACACACACGCACACACGCAGACACACACACACGCAGACACACACACGCACACACACACACACGCACACACACACACAGGCACAGACAATCAAATCAGCATATTAGGCGTTAAGATTAATACACAGCACTGTGTTGCTCTCAGAGGTGTATGTAAAGACAGCTGTGTGTGTGTGTGTGTGTGTGTGTGTGTGTGTGTGTGTGTTACCTGCTCCACTGCGGCGTGTGCCCATCTCTGCGGTGTAGGTCCATTCATTAGTGTTGGGGTTGTAAGCTTCCACTGTACTTAAACACTGCCGTGTGGCTCCGTCATATCCACCCACCGCATAAAGAATACCTGTATACAGTAAACACAAACAGTAAACACACACACAGCGTGTTTTAAAATTATACCCACCCACCGCATAAAGAATACCTGTATACAGTAAACACAAACAGTAAACACACACACAGCGTGTTTTAAAATTATACCCACCCACCGCATAAAGAATACCTGTATACAATAAACACACACACTAAACACACACAGCGTGTTTTAAAATTATACCCACCCAGTGCATAAAGAATACCTGTATACAGTAAACGCAAACAGTAAACACACACACAGCGTGTTTTAAAATTATATCCACCCACTGCATAAAGAATATCTAAACACGGTAAACACAAGAAATAAACACAAACAATAAACACAAACTGTAAATGCACACAGCATGTGCTAATAGTATACCCATCCACTGCATAAGGAATATCTAATCACATATACACATACATAAACAAACATACATACAACACTGCACGTATTAAAATTACCCCCTCCCACTGCAAGTAGAATACCTAAACACAATATGCACACACACCACAACTACCAGTGTAGCACTCCATACAGAAAACCCACACGCAGTATAGATATCAGAGTGTGTTTGTGAAACAGGAATGTAATTATATCCACCCACTACATACTAAATACCAACAAACACAAAACAACACATGAAACGTGTTTGTGTGTGTGTGTGTGTGTGTGTGAGACAGGGATGTAATTAGATCCACCCACTGCACACAGATTACCTACATATAGAGCAGCAGGTGTGTGTGTGTGTGTTTGTCTTTAACAGCGCTTGCAACAATATTTAATAATATTTGTTGCCAATGTATAAAACACCAGCATCCGTGTGCGCGTGTGCAGGTGTGTATGTGTGTGTGTGTGTATGCGTTTGCCATTTTACAGTACTACTCTAATGTGTTTAACTTCAACTCAATGACCTAATCCTGAAAAGAAATCTCAGTTTCACAAATCCAGAACATAATTCCTCAGCCAGAAAAACGTAAAACAAAAAAAACCCAAAAACAAAACAAAACAAAACAAAAAAAATCAGTAAGACCACAAATCCCAGCAGCCTTTGTTGTGATGTCACTCACCAGCGACCACGCCCACTCCTACGCTGCTCCTGCGTGTGTTCATGGGAAGAATGTGGAACCACTCGTTTGTTTTTGCGTTGTACGCCTCTACTGTGGCCAGCCCTGCAAAAGTCGACACCTTCATCATCACCGCTGTCATCATCGCTGTTACACAATCATGTTAATGAGCGGAGAAAACTCAGACATGACAAACTGTGAGGATGTGTGACTAACATGTCTGTTAGTGACTCTGTGTGTGTGTGTGTGTGTGTGTGTATCTGTGAGCAACCGTGTCACTTTGAGTTAGTGATTGTGTGTGTGCATTTATACACCTGTAAATACTGGAGTGTGTGAAATATAAGTGACTGAATATGCGTGAACCAGGAAAGCTGTAAATAACTGTGTGAGAGTGTTTGTGTGTGTATGCACGCGCGCATGCGTGCGTGTGTGTGTGTGTGTGTCCCCGAACACTTCTGAGTTATTCTGTGAGTGTGTGTATCAGGGCAGCAGTGAATGACTCTGTGTGTACGTGTGTGTGACATTCTGTATTTGTGTGTGTGTTAACATATCTCCATGTGAGTAGTGGTACAGTAGTGAATAAGTGTGTGTATTTGAGTGACTATGACTGTGCTCTTTGTGTGTGTGTGAGTGAGACATTCTGTATTTGTGTGTGTGTGTTAACATATCTCCATGTGAGTAGTGGTACAGTAGTGAATAAGTGTGTGTATGTGAGTGACTATGACTGTGCTCTTTGTGTGTGTGTGAGTGAGACATTCTGTATTTGTGTGTGTGTGTTAACATATCTCCATGTGAGTAGTGGTACAGTAGTGAATAAGTGTGTGTATGTGAGTGACTATGACTGTGCTCTTTGTGTGTGTGTGAGTGAGACATTCTGTATTTGTGTGTGTGTGTTAACATATCTCCATGTGAGTAGTGGTACAGTAGTGAATAAGTGTGTGTATGTGAGTGACTAGGACTGTGCTCTTTGTGTGTGTGTGTTTGTAAGTGAGACTGTGATTGTGATTGTGTGACTCTGTGTGTTTGTGAGTGTGACTATGACTGGTGTGTGACTGTGTGTGTGTGTATGTGTGCGTGGTTTTTTTTGGGCGTGTTTTACCTGTGCTTCCGTCGAAACCCCCGACAGCGTAGAGCAGTCCGTTGAGCACGGCGGCGCCCAGCGTGGAGCGTCTGTCCTGCATGCTGCTGACAGAGGTCCACTCATCCTTCACCGGGTCGTACGAATCCACCGTCCTGACCCGCAACGACCCGTTAAAGCCCCCCACAGCGTAGACCATGCCTCCCATGTACACCACTCCTACAAACACAGAAACACACACACACATGCACATGCACATGCACACGCACACACACACACACAGACACAGACACAAACACAGACACAAACACACACATGCACACGCACACACACAAACACAGACACAAACACAGACACAAACACAGACACAAACACAGACACAGACACGCACAAACACACACACACACAGACACACACACAAACGCACACACGCACACAAACACACACAGACACAGACACAGACACAGACACAAACACATACACGCACACACAGGCACACAGGCACACAGGCACACACACACACAGACAGGAACACAAAAACCCGACCCGACACACACACGGACATACAGACACATGCACACAGAGCAAAAAAACAACTTGGCATCATGTTGACAAAAAGATGATATGTATCATCTGTGGTAGAGCTGAGAGAGAGAACAGACGGCACTGGAACATTCCTGGTTTCACTGGGAGGACTGTTCAGTGCACTGGGTTTATACAGCATGTTTGTGTGGACCGGGGTGATGGGCTTTACGGTCATTGTGTTAAGAGTGACCCGTCCCGCTACAAACTGGCCTGTGTACAGCAGGGCAGAGTTAGCACGGCGTTTGCCGTGATGAGGTGTTTGTTTATTAGCAAATGAACATTGACTCTGTCACATTTTAAGATCATAACTTTGTGTGTGTGTGTGTGTGTGTGTGTGCGCGCGCGCATGTGTGTGTGTGTTCGTGTGCTCATTCACCTGCTCTGCACCTCCTGGAGGGTAATTCTGCGACTTGGTACCAGCGTTCCTCTTCAAAGTCATAACATTCCACGCTGCGGATGGCTTTGGGAGCCTGTCCACCAACTACCACCATCACCTGCAACACAAACACACACAGACACACACACACACACTGTTATCAGTTCATCTACTAAACCATGGAGCCTATTACACACAACTCTATCTCTCTCTCTCTTTCTCTCACAAACACACACAGACACACACACACACGCTGTCATCAGTTCATCTACTAAACCATGGAGCCTATTACACATAACTCTCTCTCTCTCTCTCTCTCTCTTTCACGCTCTCTCTCTTTCTCTCACAGACACACACATGCACACACACGCGCGCACACACACACGTACACGTACACACACACACACACGTACACACACACAGTTATCAGTTCATGTACTAAATCATGGAGCCTATTACACATGACACTCTCTCTCTCTTTCTCTCTCTCTCTTTCTTTCTCTCTCTCATTCACTCTCTCTCTCATTCACTCTCTCTCTTTCTCTTTCAATCTGTCTCTCTCACACATACACACACTCCTACTTTAGGATAGCTGACAGGTGTCCTCATTCTAGTGCGGATAGTCTTCATCATAGAGCGCTGGTCTGCAGGTAACAGGTGATACTTCATGGCTTCAATCAGGTAGTCTTTACAGGCACTGCTGTTCTTTACCAGGGTCTCCTCTTCCACTCTCTACAGGAAACACACACACACACACACACACACACACAGAATCTCATGAAGTATGAACTTTCTTTACGCTTAGAAAGAGAACAGTGTAAAGTATAGTACTGTACTGACCGTATAGACTGTAGTATAAACTGGAAGACAGTCTCTAACACACACACACACACACACACACACACACACACACCTGGACGAGGTATTCTCTGGAGAGAAGAGGCAGCCGTACGTGTTCCATAAGGTGAGCCATGTGTTCCTGTCGGACGTCTTTATCATGTGTGACCCACGCGATGACAGCCTCAAATACCTACACACACACACACACACACACACACACACACAGATACAACAGACTTTTACCAGACGTATGGGATCTACAAATTATCAAAGGGGAAAAAAAAAAGACAGAGAGATTTGTGTTTCCGTGGCAACAGACCTCCCTCGCCATTTCCACACACACTTAAGAAAAATATTACACCTTCACAACACTGTGACAATAAAAAGCAGTCTGCAACCTATTCGGCACGCATCACCCCGCTGGAACTCTGTTACCGTGACAACAGGCAACCGCATCGCGAGCGGAAAGGCTACGCTGACTTCAGAGAGCCCGCATATTAACAGCTCACGGCAAATGCTGCGGCCGTTACCATGACAACGGGCGTCTTGTCCATTACCACATCAACAATACCAGAACCGCCCGCCCCCCACCCCTCCGAATGTCAAAGTCACCTGTTCAGCGATGGCAAGAGGGAAAAGCCAGCACCATACAGGTGACTCTGACAGTACCAACTGTCCAAGAATCAAATACATGAAGTCTGCATGTCACAAGCTTCATATCAGTGATACAGCATTAGCATAATCTGGTGTGTGTGTGTGTGTGTGGTATGTGTATCTGTTCGTGGTGTGTGTATGTGTATGTGTTTGTGCGTTTATGTTATTGTGTGTGTTGTGTGTATGTGTATGTGTTTGTGCGTTTGTGTGTGTGGTGTGTGAATGTGTATGTGTTTGTGCGTTTGTGTGTGTGTTGTGTGTATGTGTATGTGTTTGTGCGTTTGTGTGTGCGTTGTGTGTATGTGTATGTGTTTGTGCATTTGTGTGTGCGGTGTGTGTAGGGAACGATCAGTTAATCAGACTCTTTCCCGACATACAAAAAGCCCCAGTGTTTCAGGGCACTATGTGGGTCTTTGTATGTTTCGTTCAATTCCAATGGTTAAATAAGAGTTTTAAAAAAAAATGAAGAAAAAAAAGAAAACAACTCAAAGCAACTGAGCATGTGTCTGTTCTGAGCCTTTCCTATGGGAAATGTGTTCCTTACTCAACTAATACAGCAGTGTGTGTACGTGTGTGTGTGTGTCTGTTTGTGCGTTTGAGTGTGTGTTTGTGCGTTTGCGCGTTTGCATGTGTGTGTGTGTGCGTGCGTCTTTGTGTGTGTGTTGTGGCTTACTTTCTCTTCGGACGGGATGGTAAGCTTGTCGCTGGCGATGAGACTGCAGACCTGGTCCATCCCCAAGTTCAGAAACTCCTCGCTCTGAACCACCTCAGAAAAGTGCTGCTCTGTGTGTGTGTGTGTGTGTGTGTGAGATAAAGCAAGAGAGATAATAGTCAACTCAAGTTTCAAATAGAAATGTTTCCAAAAATGTTTCCACGTTTTTTGGGGTTTTTTTTTTTACACCTGCACAAATACATTCTCTCTCTTTCACACAAACACACTCTCAGAAACTCAACCAGACAAATGTCTGGATGTTCTGATGGAGGGTTACTATGGAAACCAAACCGATGCTATCTGAATCCTAAATAACAAAGTTAAGAGGGAGGAAAACAGCTCTGGGCCTGTCACTTAATTTATTCCTTTTCTTTCTCTCACTCTCTGTCTATCTGTCACACACACACACACACACACCTGCGTAAGTGTTGGCGAGGGCGAGAAGATCAGTGCAGGCGTGCAGGTCTGCGAAGGCACGGATACCCAGGCAGTTGGTCGGATGGAGCTGAGTACTGAGAAACTCACAACAGGCCTTCTTCACATCCTGTAACTGTAAAAGACCAGCGGCCGGCAACAGCACCTACACACACACACACACACACACACACACACACACAAAGACGCGCACACAAGCACACAAACACACGCAAATGCACAGAGACACACACACATAAAAATGCACACAAACACAGAGACGCACACACGCACACATACACACAGAGATATCATAACCCTTAGCATTTCACATGCGCTTAATGTAGTGCTGATAAACTACATGAGGGGACTGACCGTGATTCATCGTTAAATATATTAATCTCACCTTTCAAAAGCACACAGACTACAAAAACAAAAAACAGTGTGTATTTGCTTATTTTTGACATTTCACTTGACTTGTGTGGTTATGTGTGTCACTTGCTAGCAGTACATTTGTAGCTCTCAAAGTCCTTCAAAATCAAAAGACTAACCGAATGTATGTCTCGTTTCATGTTCTGATTCAAACCCTCTGGGTGCAATATTTGGATGAATGTTCTGGAAAAGTCTCTCATTTTACTCCCACAAGGAGGTCGGCTCCAAAATTTTTACAATCACATTTTGATTTTATGAGTGAGATTACGTAGACGGTTTATGTTAGTTTGTTCGTTCTTAAACAGAGGTCTATGGTTCACAAATTAAAATCATAAACAAATACAAGGAAATCGTTATTAAAATTTAAGTCAATTTAAGACTGTGTGTGATTGTGTGTGTGTGTGTGTGTGTTTCAGAGCGAGACACACACACACACACACAAACAACATTACTACCTACGCATGCACGCACACACACACATACACACACACACACACACACCACCCACACGCAGACATACCACCCTCCCACCCACAACAGTTACTGGTGAGGGAATTTCATTAGTGCGTTTTTATTTTTTTATTTTTTTCCCTTTCTTTCTTTCTTTCTTTCTTTCTCTCAGCCCTAGTTGTCAGAGAGAAGGAGTAATACATCAAGGACACGGTGAAAGGAAGAATTTAATCTTACATAATTACATCATTTCTAAATAACTCTTCTCTTTTATTAGGCCCCTGTCATATTTGTCTCTGATTGTTGTTTTTTTTTTCCCAACAAACAATGACATTTGACATTTTGTCTTACTCTGTCCCCACACAAAGACCATAGATATGACCATGAGTGTGTGTGTGTGTGTGTGTGTGTGTGTGTGCGCGTGTGTGTACAGTACCTGTACATTTTCCTCTGTAACTTGGATCTCTGCAGTGTAAACGTAGTCGATCAGCAGCCCAAGCGTCCATCCGTCAATTTCCTTTATCCTCACTCGTTTTTGTCTGCTTTCACTCATCTCTCCTACACACACACACACACACACACACACACACACACACACACAGCACGAGAGTGTCTATGACACACTTTCTCTTCCCTGAATGCAGTTCTTATTCATACTGTGAGGTAAAAGACTAATTCCATTTCAAACCCACTCTAAACGTAATCTAATCTAATTGGCCTTAATCATGCAACACTGAGAAAAACCATGGTTGTCCATCTATCTTTCTGACTAGCCGGTTTTGTAGCCAACAGGTGAGAGGCCACCTGAGGGTTTTGCTGTATGTTGTTCAAGCCACTCAAAAAGATGTGTTTGGGGCCTTTTAAACCCTTGGAAATGATTAGAAATTTAAATTTAAATTGTGAAACACCATAAAAAGAGACATTAAACTCAATACAGAAGCGGTGAAAAGCATAAGTGTGTGTGGGTGTGTGTGTGTGTGTGTGCGCACGTGTGTTTATCTCACCTGTAAACATAGCGTGAAAGTACGGACTTCCAGCAGCCAGGACCACTCTGTGAGCAGCAATCTCAACATCTTCAGCAACGATGGTGACATCACATAACACATTCTGACTGTTAAAGACAGAGAGAGATGGTTTAGACACGCACACATACACACACACACACACACACACACACACATACACACACACATACACACACACACACATACACACACACACACACACACACACACACACACATACACACACACATACACACACACACACACACACACACACACACACACACACACACACACACACACACACACCGGTGTTATGTGGAGGACTACGACACAAACAGTTTTAAAACTTCACAGAGAGAAAACTATTACACAAAAACTAGTGACACAGTCTTTGATATACACAGATATGAAAACTACGCAAGTGCAGACAGACAGACACTCAATCTGTGTCTCTCTCTCTCTCTCTCTCTCTCTCTCTCTCTCACACACACACACACACAATCTCTCTCTCTGTACCTGCGCAGTTCATTCATAATCCTGAAGGCTTTTTTCATGTGCCGAGGGTTGATGGTCACTGCACTCTGTTTCTCATTCACTTCATCTTTCAGCTCCAGAGCTTTATGAGGGCAAAGCTTCGTGCATCTATCACACACAGACACAGACACAGACACACACACACACACACACACACACACACACACAGTGAACACAGCATATACACATCATGGAAAGCAAGGAGCAGCTGACTATGCATTAAGAACAGCTGTCTTGTATGCACTATGTGTGTGTGTTTGTATGTGTGTGCATGTGTATCTGTATGTGTGTGTGTGTAGTTTCTTAGGCTAAATGCCATGTATTCCAATATCTAACAGAAAATGTCCACACAGGTTATTGGTAAAGCCTTTATAATGGCCTGAAATGTTAATAATAAAGAAGTTTAACATAGAGAAGCCTGGTTTGTGTTGGTTTGAACCCAATATGTATTCTGATAGTATTGACACAGGATCAGTCACAAGCCAAAGATGTTATTCCCATCCCCATTTCTCTCTCTCTCTCTCTCTCTCATACACACACACACACAAGCCTGTAGACTACACTGTAGAAAGATGTCTGTGAATTATGTACTATGTAAAACTGGCATGACAAGGTGTTGTAACTGAGACAGGGGGATAGGGAGAGGGCGAGAGAGAGAGAGAGAGAGATGTGTGTACGTGTATATAATCCATCTGTTAAGTTAGAGGGAACGCTCTGGCCGTGAAATCTCGTCTGCTGTTCTGCAGACAGCACGGAGAAGTTTAATTGGTATTTGAGAGAGAGAGAGAGAGAGAGAGAGAGAGAAAGAGAGAGAGAGAGCTAGGCCAGTGACAGCGTCTTATCAGTTCATACTGGATTCGTTTAAACTCAGACTGACACCACAGACTGACATAACTTAACATACTAATTACCGCAATAATGCCTTCTTTCGACAATTCAACTCCCAATATAACAATTCTGTCCATTAAATGGTTACCAGCAGCGCACCTCTCAAACACAAATGCGAATTAACTGACAGCGTGTTCCGGACACGAGAACGTGCCGGTTTAAAAAACAAACAAAAAACCCTTATGTATACAAACAGACTGGCTAAACTGGGATTATGCGTCTGCTTCCACGCACACTTAAGTACTAATTACTACGGAGAACACCAGAGACTACACACTAAAAATGAAATAAAAGGATATCAAAAACCCACTAGGATCCAAATGATCACCAGTTTCTGCCTCTACAAAAGACAACACACACAAATACAAAACACGTAGAGTTGACTCACAGTGGATGAATCTCCATAGCTTCGATTCCTCTCAAGCCGTGAAAACCGACAATAGCAGCTTGTACCATTCCATCTCTGAACGGATTCTATCCCTAAAGCAAGAAATCCCCGGTGTATTTACAGCGATGAAATGGACTGTGCTTCATTTCGCCCTTGTAGCTACAGTAATTCACTTATCTAGCAGCAACTGCGGTAAACACAATCCGTCCGTGTCAATCGAAGAGGTGACAGGGTCGTTCCACTCTAACCGCAAAATGTTATTATTCCAGGTAAAATAAACGAGGGGTGAACGATACTCATGTCCCAGGTAAAGGAGCGGGCCGGGAGCATTCGTCGAAGATCCTGTTATTTTTATTTTTTTTTCTTTCAGCGTCTTTAGATGCAGAAACAAGAAACGGAGAGCAAAGACGCTACCGCTGTTAAACGTAGAGCGCTACAGAACGGTAGCCCCCTCTAGATGTGGAAGACTGGCAGGCGATTCTAAGCAAGGCAAGAAGTCTGCTTGAGTTTAGCGAGTGTGTGACATTGGCATATAAATGTTTTCGAGAAAACACAGTTTTAGATGTTAACTCTCGTGTCGATTAAGTTGATATTCTTTTATTTTTTGCTTGAAGTTGATAGAAAAACATTTTGGACATCAAAAAGATGTTATACAAGTGACATGTAAACTCTGCAGCTCTGCAAAGAACTTGATAAAAAAAAATAAGAATTTATGTGGACTTAAGTACATTTTTTATGAAAAAGAGACAATAGGTCAAAACAAAACCAATTTCTCACAGCACAGCAAAACATAGAAGAACAATTCAGATAAAACTGTTGCAATTCAGGGACTGTAACAACACATTACTAAAAGAAAATAATGTCCATACAGAAAATAACACACAAACAGTATACGAAAATCATCATATTCTTCCATAACATATTTGGGAAAAACTGAAAAGGTTAGGACGAAACTTGGTCTTGACTATTTTTTGACCGTGCCTTTTGGCGAGCATGTTTACTCCTCAGCTCTGTCCAGCTCCTTCTTGTTTTCAAATAACGAGTGTGTGTACTGGCCCTGACTCTTCACACACCTCTCTCTTCATTTTGCTGCTGTTCGACTTTGGGATGCAATGAGACCATCTCCATCTTGTCACACTGAACTGCAGCTGAACTCCAACTGGCCCGCATAGACCACAGCAGCACACTCACACTCAGTACTCAAAGTGTCTGGTCTTTAACAGAAGGTGACATACAGTAGATTCAAGCTACCCGTCTTAGCAGTTTCCACTCAATTAAAAAAGCTATGGCGTAAACATAACAATCATCACAAATAATGCTTTTTTTTTTTAAAGCCGTAATTCCAGAATGGGGGCGGCGTGGTGGCGCAGTGGGTAGTGCGCTCGCCTCACAGCAAGAAGGTCTTGGGTTTGATTCCTGGCCGTGTTGCCAGGGTCCTTTCTGTGTGGAGTTTGCATGTTCTCCCTGTGTCTGCGTGGGTTTCCTCCCACAGTCCAAAGACATGCAGGCCAGGTGAATTGGAGACACTAAATTGCCCCTAGGGGTGTGTGAGTGTATTTGTCTGTGTGTCTGCCCAGGGATGGACTGGCAACCTGTCCAGGGTGTTTCCCTGCCTTTCTCCCTATGAGTGCTGGGATAGGCTCCAGCACCCCCTGCGACCCTAATCAGGATAAGCAGCTTAGATAATGAGTGGGAGAGAGAATTCCAGATTTTATATATTTCAGTCAGATGATGCTGCCCATTAATAAAAAGGGCCTAATTTTATTTCATAATGGATATGAAAGTGTTGTTCTAAACAGAGAATTTGTCAAGTGTTTTGAATTTTTTTCTCAGTATAAAATTCAAAATGACTGAACTTTTCATCTATGGTCATTTGCATTTTTATGGCTTGAGGGTGATGTTTTCTAAGCAATGCATTTACACTGCTGAGTGTTGATGCTGTTAACACAGAAAGTGTGTGAATTACATACACACCCTCTGAGTTCATTTGGCAACATTAATTTTCTTTAACAGTGATCAGAAAATTAGATTCTTCAGACTGACTCTAGGACTCTAAGGTCACACAAAAATATCATATGTTGTCAGTTAATAAAATATATCTATTTATACTTAATGTCTTGCTGCATATTCTACTGTTCTCACTGTTCTCTGGATAATGATTAATGTAGTTGAGCTCATAGGACTTGATGTAATTATCCCTTGCAGTAATCAGCACTCCCTTGATTCCTTGAGTGGTGGTAGGAGTAATCGCTTCATTGGGGTCATCAGGTGGGAACCCTCCTTCACTGGTGTTTCATTGATAATCATTGATGGTACACCCCCCTCCGCTTTTACCCCTTCCCATAATTGATGGTCACCTTACAGCCCAGATTGGGTCCTTTCTCTTTAGCCAAATCCAGTTGCTGCTACACCCCTGGCAGCCTCCGACAATGACCTGGTGGCTTGCTGTTGCACCTGCTGTTAAACTCCCATCTCTTTAAGTAGCTCAGTGGTAGAGTTGGCCAGAAAACCTCTGCAGCCCACCTCCACTGGTAGCACTTGTGCTCTCTAGCCGTGCTGCATTGCTTTAGTTGCTATGTGTGCATCTATAAACCTTTTCTGTTCATATGCCTCACCCATTGCAGCCTCCCAGGGCACAGTAAGCTCCACAATGCATAGGGACCTCTGCGAGGTAGACCCCAAGACCAGATCCAGCCTGAAATTTGTTTTCGTGATCTCTGGCGGTAAGATGAGCTTCTGGTCCGGATCCACCTGCATCTTCCAGTCCAGGGCTGTGTCCAGCAAGCTTGATTCCCTCTTTGTAGTTGAAACCTTTGGGAGGTTTCCTACTGGTATGAAGGTGGTGATGTTATTGAAGCCAGATGTTCGGGGAGACAGGGCGTTGACAACAGTTCTCTTTTGCTCCAAGATACTTGCCAGTTGCCGGAGGACCTGATTGTGTCTCCAGGTATAGCGGCCTTGGGAAAGACTGGTTTTAAAGGTGGTAAGGATGCACCTTAGGTTTGCCAGTTCTTTGGAGAGCAGACATGAGGGATCTTCTCCAATCCACTGGTTTAAGTTTTTGGCAATTCTTTCGTCAAATTCTGAGGTTTCTGCCCTCTGGAATGTTGTCAGGCGATCTTTTATATCTTTTTGTAGGAGGTTGACACCCCCTCTCCCTTCCAATGATGCTTGGAGAGCTGGGACAGGAGCGTATTTTCAGCATCTTGGGTAGCCTACTTTGGATGAAATGACAAAGAAATTGTGCTTACTGTGTTTGTATTATTTGCATATGTAGTCGAACTAGCCTGGGTCTGAGCACTAAGGTAATGCTAACTTGTCGAGTTTAGCAAACAGAGTGATGGGATGGTTAGGTAGGTTTGTGTAGATAAACAAATGTTACAGAATAAATATAGACATAAGTTATGACAACTCTTACATTAGAAGTGAGCTTAGTTACCGCTGCAATGGTTAACGTCTCTCTCTGTTATTTTGGCATGACATAGGTGGTGTTGATTAATATAGATATTCTGAGAGCCAAGGGGGAGCCCTGCTCCTCTGCTTCCAGTGCCCCTGTTGCTCAGCCTCCCTGGGAAAGCTTACTCCAGGGTGCTGGAAAGGAGACTCCAGCCGACTATAGAACCCCAGATCCAGGAGGAACAATGTGGATTCCGTCCTGGCCGTGGGACAGCGGACCAGCTCTTCACCCTTGCACGAGTACTGGAGGGATCATGGGAGTTTGCCAATCAAGTCTATATGTGTTTTGTGGATCTGGAGAAGGCTTACAACCGTGCTCCCCGGGGTGTCCTGTGGGGGGTGCTGCGGGAGTATAGGGTGCCAGATTCACTGCTGCAAGCCATTTGGTCCCTGTATAACCACAGTGAGAGCTGTGTCCGTATTCTTGGCACAAAGTCACGCTTGTTCATAGTGGGTGTTGGACTTTGCCAGGGCTGTACCTTGTCTCCAATTCTGTTTGTGATTTTAATGCACAGCATTTCCAGGTGCATTTGGTAGGTGGAGGCTGTCCAGTATGGTGACCTCAGGATTGCGTCTCTGCTCGTTGCAGATGATGAGGATCTGTCGGCCTCATAAAACTGCGACCTCCAGCACACAAGGTGGTTTGCAGCCAAGTGTGAAGCAGTCGGGATGAGGATCAGTACTTCCAAGTCTGAGGGCATGGTTCTATGCCGGAAAAAGGTGGCTTGCTACTTCCGAGTTGGGAGTGAGTTGCCTCAAGTAGAGGAGTTCCAGTATCCTGGGGTTGTGTTCATGAGTGAGGAGCATGTGATTATACCATGAAACAGACAATAGGTTTACAATGTTGCAACATCAACCTATGCTTCCAATTCAGATCAAAATCTTGGTGTTGATGCTAAAGGTCCCTTTGTCTGTGATGCTTGCAAATTGCCCACTACCAGTTGTATTTCACAACTGATGGCTGTCGGCTGCCTTAATCAATTGCTGTTGGCGCCAACTTGGCGCTAGAGGGGTGACGCTTTCTTTGTAACTATAACAACAAGGCCATCAGGTTCAACGGTTCTCTTATTCTGAACCATGTCTGGTCAGATGTTACTATAATTTCTTACATGCTAAATGATGAAAAATAAAACTAAACCTGGGCAATAAGCCAAATATTAACATGTACTGAAAACAAAACATTAACTGAGTAATATTTTCCCTCCAGATCTAGCCTAAATTACTCTGAGTAGAATACAACCTCACAAAAGCTACACCAGCCAATCTGTGGCCAACCCACTTCGAAAGAAATTCGAAATCGAATCCTGTTGTTGGCAGGATCAACTTCAATCCAACACATCAGGTTATCTAGCTTCGTCAGTTAAAGTTATAGTTATAAAGTCAAAGTTATAACTTTACCTAATATAGGCTGATATTCAAGTTAATTTACTCCTAACTACCCCTGTTGACACTTTGGACACTATGATGGCTGAACAGTAATTGAACGAAAAGTACGATCTTGTTTGCTAGCTTATATTTGTACTGTTTAGGTTATAAAAGAAAAACAAAACTATTTAAAAAGAAAATCAGGGGAGTTGCGGTAGTAAGAGGAATTGGAGCAGCGGGAATAACTGAGAAACGATCTGATAAAATCGTTTAACCAAGAATGAAGTAACCTTTCGTCTTTCTCATTTAATATTTCTTCAGCAGGCAGATCGGAAAGTAATCGGAAAGAGTAATTAGTAACTGCGGTTAATTAAACTGGATAATTATAAACCAATAAATCGAGCTCAACAACGAACCAGGTTATTCGGAACTACTTCATATCCATGAGAGAGCATATTCGCAGCAAACGTGTTTAGTCGTTTGGGCGAAATACCCCTTGTGAAAAAGCCATGAAATGCTACAAAGATATCTAAAAATATCTGTATATGTTGCCTAATGTTAATGCTAATGTTACTGAAAAGTAAATTCGATCTTGAGTTGTCTCAAACGATTTTGTGCCAATAAATTCTATTCTGACGGTTAATTTTTAAATTCGATAACCGACTTTGCTACGCTTGTAACGGTATTCTCTTGTCACTGATTACATTACAGTGAAATAACAACTTTCTACCACATATGTATAAATGACACACCATACCATCATAGACAAAATATTCCATTACAGTTAACTTTCGCCATGAGGTATTAAATTAATATTAATAGAAGAGCACCATAAGACTTGGAACCTCTGCTTCATAGTCTATCAAGGAACGAAAGAAACCCCTCTCAATTTGAAGAAACCCCTCTCGTGCCAGCCAAAGACTTGAGACGTTTCGAAAATGTCTACAATGTCCACAATTGAATCAGAACTCATAAAGAAAGCCCATGCACACTTACTTATGTGTCTCCGTAAACAAAAGGAAGAAAAAACACACACGACCATAATGCCAATGCTACATAATTGGTACACAATTAAATCACAGTGCAAAAAAAGATCACAGGTCGCTATATGCAAATGGTAGTGTCACTTATTAAAATACCAGCCGTTGCACAAATACTATACTATTAACCTAAACGAACTTTTCTTCCCAACAAATGAACAAATCTGTGCTTTCTCTCTCTCTCTCTCTCTCTCTCTCTCTCTCTCTCTCACACACACACACACACGCACACACGCGTATATATTATTTATTTCATATCCATATCCATATTAAATAAATTCTACCTCATAAATAACTAAATTCTCTGCAGCCCTATGATATGAAATTTCTAATAGGACTTAACTCACTTTCAATTCAACTGTGAATAGTGTTTGTGACTGTAACGTGTTCTGTGGTGGGTCGTGTTTATTATTATTATTTTGTTTTTTATTTTATTTTCTGTAGCTGTAATATACATTTAGTCCAATGTTAGCTTTACAAAGGGCATTCAAGCTTTTTTCCTTCAGATGGAAAGTAGACTGCTCCAATGTTTATGAGGGGTGGAAGTAGCAAAAATGAATTGATTAAAAATTAAGGTGCTGAAAATGCACGTGAATTGTAAAATAGAATAGTAAAAATGGATGTAAAAATGAAAAGTTTTCAAGTGATTTGATTAATTTAAGGCCGATTTGATTAAAACAGCTGTGATATGATGAAAACAGAGCCATGTTTCATTATTGTCAGTCATCGTTCATTATTCACAGTATAAAACTGTCATTTATCATTTAGAGAAAGTAGCCTCAAGGGTGGAAGTAACAAAAATTAACCGATAAAAATGGAGGTGATGAAAATGCATATGAATGGAAAAACAGAAGAGTAAAAATGTATGTGAACTGAAAAATAGAGTGATAAATTGACAACTGATTTGATAAACTGGATTGACATTTTGCTTAGCCTACAGAGAATCTTTGCAAAAAGCACAGTACTTCAGTAACATTATCAGAGGTATAGGTTAACACTCCATCTCTCAATGAAAAGATGAGAGAATATTTCATCCAATCACAGCCGTCAAGGGAAGAGCTGAAACTGACGCTTACGTTCCACTGTTTCCATGGCAACGCATCTTCTGGGTTTCTCACAGCTTCACCAGTTGCTTGGGTCTAACTCAATGGGCTCATAAATGTTCATTCAGTTTGCGTTATTTGATTACATCATCCAAGCGTGAGGGGTCTGGGCCAAAGTTTATATCGGTAAAAATTTGTTAAGAATAATCTTTCAGCATCTGAATAAAATCTTACCATCCCTACAGGTGTGTGTATCTTTGCGTGTGTGCATGTGTTCGTGTGTGTGTGTGAGTGGTGAGCAGAGAGATTTTACTGTTGACATTGTGCTTATACCAAATTTGTAATTCAGGAGATAGAACACATACAACATGTAACTGTAAATTTCCCTCAGGATCAGTGAAGTATCTATCTATCTATCTATCTATCTATCTATCTATCTATCTATCTATCTATCTATCTATCTATCTATCTATCTATCTATCTATCTATCTATCTATCTATTTATCTGTCTATCTATCTATCTATCTGTCTGTCTATCTATCTATCTATCTGTCTGTCTATCTATCTATCTATCTATCTATCTATCTATCTATCTATCTATCTATCTATCTATCTATCTATCAATCTAATTAACAAAAAAGACCATATATTAGTGCTATGGATTATGCTGTATTTTGCTTTTCTGTTGATGCTGCTCTTTTCACTTTATCATACCGTGTATATATCATACAGTTACAGCACATCTGATAACTTGGGCTGTATGCAGGAAGTTCTGCTATCTGTAACTAAAAACATTTTTCCACATTTTGATAGTGGTAAAAATGTTGCCTAACCCTAACCCTTTGAGCCCGAATCAGTTTTCTGAGCATGAATATTTCGTTTTGGTTTCATGATACATAGTCTGTTTCCTTATGATTTTAAACAGGGAAAAAAAATCTGATCAGTAACAATGCAAATAAATTAAATTTCTTGTCTTCAGTTTCCTCAACCCCTTGAGCAAACTCATATTTAGTCGCATTCAGTCATTTATTCATTTCGTAGACACTTTTATCCAGAACAACTTAAAAGACAGGTAGAATAGTAAGAGAAAAAGTTTACGCATGCTCCCCGTCGGGGAATCGAACCCCGGTCTCCCGCGTGACAGGCGGGGATACTTACCACTATACTAACGAGGAACTGGAAATCGATTTGGTACGACAGTGTGTCCTCAGACGTCAAGATTAACCGAATCATTTTTTCAAATATGCATGAAGATGAAGCAAGAAGAAAATTTGCATCATCTTCCTTGTTTGTGTGTATGTATAAGTATGTGTAGTTTCTGTTCAATATGATGTGTCTTTTGGGACTAGTTTTTATGATTGTGGACATATGATTATTGCTAGGGGAGGGAGTGTGGGGGAGGGGGGCGGCACTCAAAGCAGAGAAGAAAGTTATATATACCTTAAAATAGAGGCCCGGGCCTTTATTTACCTCAACTGAAGAAAGAACCATGCCTTTATTTGAGATATGCTATCATTAGAGACAGGCCATTATTTATGATTTGTCCTTTTTTAGCAGTGTATTTTAGTAACGTACCGATACTACTCGTTGGTACTCCTGCTGGGCCGATATAGTATGGTGAACACTCGTATTTGGTATCGGCATCATAATTTAATGCTTCCAATCACGACTTCACTGACGTGTAATGACGTAGCTTATAAACTTGCCGCGAAAGCCCTATTGTGACCAAACTTGGGGTCATGTCAGCTATTT
Organism: Chanos chanos; assembly: GCF_902362185.1. NCBI lineage: Eukaryota > Metazoa > Chordata > Actinopteri > Gonorynchiformes > Chanidae > Chanos > Chanos chanos. The sequence continues at coordinate 13,982,644 of NC_044505.1, forward strand.
GGCATTTCTTTAAACTCGAAAACAAAGAAAGTAAAACTGCTAATTGTAATATTAATAATATTTGCGGGGGGGGGGGGGGGGGCACAAGTACAAAGGACTACAACACAATCAATCTGATAAAACGTTTAAAGAATTGTTATCCTAGAGTACTGGATAAGCAACTCAGTCCAAATCCCTCCACAGCTCGGAAATTTCTATCAGCGCCATGCACTAGTGCTGAGAACGAACGAACGACTCTTCAGCGTAGCTTCTCAAGTTGTCAATGAGAGAACTTACGTGTGAGAGAACGGAAATGCTTCTCTTTATTAAGAAAAACCCTTCCCCCTTACGTTTACGTTTACTCAGCCAAGCTGGACACGGTAAGCTATGTTTGTTTCCAGTTAGCCAGACCGTTTCTAGCAGGCTGCTGGCTTTGTAGAGAAGGCACTTAAACATTTCTGCGTTTCGAGTAGTGAACATTTTCTTTGAGTAACTATAATGCTTCTTTCATGAATTTACCACCTGAGCCTTTCTGTAATTCATTTGCATTGCATTCTGCAATGCATGTATTTGGAGCTGGCCTTTATTTGCCCAAACAGGCGGCTATAATTTGAGACCCGGTCACTATTACATATGCATTACATTTAGTCAGCTGACGCTCTTTTCCAACGCGATTTAAAAGTGGGAAAAACAATTCAAGTTCCAGCGACAGCGAGAGACCTGAGACTAGGAGCTAAGTGCGAGCAATAAGTAATAAGTGCGAGTTTCCTTCAAGATAGAGGCAGGAGAGTGGGTACAGAGGAGCACCTTAGGTGTGAGTAAGGCGTGTTAGACGTGTTAGGAGAGGATGTACTCTCGCAAAGGTGAGTCTTCAAGAGGTTCTTGAAGATAGAGAGGGACGCCTCTGCTCGGATGGCAGTTGGTAGCTAGCTTATTCCACCATCGGGCAACAACAAACGAAAACAGTCTGGACTATGATTGCCTTGTGTGTAGGGATGGCGATGCCAGGCCATGTTCCTTGGAGGAGCGCAGAGGACCCGGCCATTATTTGAGAACCTACGATATTCAGTCTTTAACGCAAAATTACTTGTGACAGCGAGGAAGAGGATCTGTGAAGATGATTGGACACACTTACAGAAGAGGAGAAAGAGATGGTGATTGGAACTTTAACAGTGATAAACACTTCTTTACAAACTGTAGTTTTTAGATTTGTGATGGCCATCAAATATAGTGCTCAGTAAAATAATAATTACATCTGGAGACATTATTTTTAGAATTTTATATCGACACACTGCTTTAAGCACGTGTGTAAATAAACTGAAAATAAGAATTATTGATGAATCAATTGAAATGGATAGCTTTACTGGTTTGTTTGTTTTTTGCCTGTGCAATAATCTGAGTCTATAATAAATACTTTGCAAGAATGGATCCATGACATTGGTTTAGCAACACTAATATTTAACGGTGTTCGTCTCACATTATTCAGGGACCATTTGGAGTGGGTACTTACAGACTGTGAGAAAGGTGACGTATGGCCGGTTAGCTCAGTTGGTTAGAGCGTGGTGCTAATAACGCTAAGGTCGCGGGTTCGATCCCCGTACGGGCCACAATTCTGTCTCCCTGGTGGTCTAGTGGTTAGGATTCGGCGCTCTCACCGCCGCGGCCCGGGTTCGATTCCCGGTCAGGGAATGGCTTTTTCCTGAATTTGAGATGAATAAAGTATTTGTTGAGCGATAGTGCAAAGCACAATACAAATGAAACAAATTGACGAATAAACAAAGGGACATCTACCTATCAGTTTTTGCAGATGTGATCATATTATGAATTCTTGGTGCTGAAAATAGAGGTGTGTAGATCCCGTAACATTTTAAACGTCTGTAAAATCGTTATTTCTCCATCTCGGTCTCTGCTCTTTCAGTCTTGTCACATTTCAGTTTTGAAAGCAATAAAATGTATCTGATAATTCAAACGTTTCATATGAAATATCTGACAGGCAACACACACACACATCTATGTTCAGATATATGCCAAAATCGGCACCTTCAATCGTAAACCGGTACTGTTGATCATATAAGGCTCTACTTTTTTTTTTTTTTAATTCCCTTTCGTGTTTGTTTTTTAAACACAGAAAATCCAGGAAATGTTTTCATGCCTGTGAATTAAATATAATCGAAGGGAGCAACTATAAAACGTTTAAAAGATAAACAACGGCAATTCAGAATATGTTTTTGTTGCAACTTGTTGTGCTGGAACTTCTTATCAACAATTACATAGTCAGGGGAACAAAAATACAGACGGACCGGTCCCCGGCAATGCTTATCCGGAGAGTTATACACGTGCGGACGTTTTAACATAGCGCAAGAAGATGGTAAGGAAAATAGACTTGTCACTACCTTAATTTCAAACTGACATACATAACATTTAAATTTGCAGCATACAAAAACGACACATTTTCATTTTTCAGCCGAAGGCAGCGAAAGGCAACGTTAAAGGGCAGTCGGAAAAGAAAGTGGTCCACCCTTACAGCAGAAAGGCTGCATATCTGGCCCGGGCAGCAATTAAACAGAATAGAAAAGAAAGGTAATTCGGTCGTTTACACCAGTAAGGAACAACACGGGTTCTTTGTGATATCGTGTAACTCTCAAATAACATTATGGTTTATGTTTTTTCCTGCTTTTTCAGGTTAAAAGTGGAAAAGGCTCAGCGCCTGAATGTAATCGGTAAGTCACCTGCTTCCCCGAAGTAGTTGTTCATGAAAACTACGCACTTTCTGCTCTTGAGTAAAACAGATTCTCAGCGACTTTTTTTCCCTTTTTGACGTTTCGAAAGATGATTTCACACGAAAATATGCATTTAATTTGTCGGTGTCAGTGGGTTGTTACTTTTTAAGTCAGTTTGGGTGAATACGTGGTTCTCATATCTGCTGTCAGACTGAGTCTTCTCTCTTTCTCCCGCAGGTGAGAAGCTCATATGGTTCCAAAGTCAACTAGATCCAGACAAAGTGGAGTACACCAAACAGGATGCGTGTAGCATTATTGAACGGTATGACCTTGCTTGTACGATGAGTATAATGTCACGATATTTCAGTTACCGGTAGAAAAAGTGAGACAGAAAACGCTAGTACCTATATGTACTATATGCTGTCGTTGACAGTTCCATCACCGACTGTTCAAAAGTTAAACAGTCGGTTAATGATAGAGTTAAAACGTCTCTCTCTCTCTCTCCCTCCCTCCCTCCCAGGTATTTGCAGAGGTTTGACTCGGAATTAGAGCAGATTGAGCTGGTAAACAGTATTAAAGGGCGGCAGGGTCGCCAGCACGGTTCACGCGAAGCTGTTATTAAACAGATCATTGAGCGTGAGCGTGCGCAGTACGAGGGCAACGGCTTTGGTGGGTAACCTAGCAACGCGTTTTACTCATTGTTTCCTTTGTCATTTTTAGCACGTCTGTTCATATAAAAGCTGTATGTTGATATCATTAGTTAATTACATACAGATATTTATATAGTGGTCTTCTATGTTTATGTCTAAACTGGTTTCAGAATATTTATTAAACACTCGAACATATCCATATCATGTGTGGCTCTCTCTCACTCTCTCTCTCTCTCCACCCCCCCACCCCAACAGAAATCCCAGATATTATTAACACCAAGAGTCTAAAGACATTCAGGTAATTAAAATGTAATTTTGCTCTCCTTTTGTGATATTCATTGTGATTAAAGCTGCAATGAATGAGAGACCCAGATGTGACACTGTTTTTTTCCTGCTTTTCTGCTTGACAGAGAGTGGGATGGAGATCTGAAAAAGCTGCCAAACATAAAAATGCGGACAGTGTCTTCTAAAGGAGTGGAAAACACACAGAAAGTCACTCAGGACACACGTGCAGAGAATGCAGCGGATAACCATGCCAACGACGACGATGATGATGATGATATTGCAGATGATGAAGTCATTGAAACTGAGGACTGTAAACTGTCAGATGAGGACTTATGAAGCAATGCATCTCTAGCTGTTCCACATGACCCTCTTCATCAGAGCAGCTGATGGACTTAAGAGGACGGATCGTGGAGATCAAGGGTCCGTTATGAAGAAAAGCATGATGGGAAAAATGGTCGAGGAGATGACCTGTGATGCGTATGTTGGCTCCTGTGATAGGGGTCTGGCTGTGTGTTCGTATGAAAGTGACTGATTGATTCATTTTCTGTTTCTTTTCTTACTTTTCCTGCCAGACTGTCGTGTCCTGGTGCTCTTACAGCAGAGATCAAATCATAAACATGTCGATAAATAAAAGGACTCAGTTTGATCTTTTTTTTTTCCAGCTTTATTGCACTGACTCGTTTTGCATGTTTTTTTTTTTCTCTTTTTTTTTTTTATACCTGTTCCTCTGAGTCTCCTACAGGTAATCAATGAATGACCTCACTGTAAACATGGCATACTCCAAAGAAGTATGGGAAATGTAGTCTTGTTATAATACTGTGGTCTTAGATTAAGATTCTTTGATGATAATATACTCCAATCGAACTCCTTATAAAAGTATGATTCACAGTGCCCATAACTGATACTGGAGTGCCAATAGTTCTGCCATTCAGAGTCTATGAAGTAAGACAAGGAATTAGTGAAAAATAGATATTAAAACATAATATGACACTAAACATCACCAATTGTAATCATCTGATATCACAATCATACCATAAATACACTTATATTTCTCAAGACCTCCTCCATGAAATCAACATTTGTGAGCTGCATAAGTAGAGAGAGAGAGAGCTAAAATACTGAAATACTTAACCAACTAAAGATTCTTCAACATTACCATCTTTAAGATTAACATCTCTCTCCCCCCCCCTGAAAAAAAAGTATTGTCAAAATATAGTTCAGTAATTTACTGTTTAATTGGTTTTACAAAGTGGATCACTGGTCTGTCAGTAATGTTCTTAGTTAATGTAGAAAGTAACTTTAACCTAAAAGTGGATCTAAGTTCTTTGATTAGTTAAAGAGTTTTATCACCTCAGATCTTTGGTGCATTAGACAAACTAAGTTTTGAGAGAACTGACTGTTGAATCTAGCTGAAAAGAGTTGAGTCTCTTTAACCGTGGAAACCAGTGCAGGCCCCTATAGATTTAATACAAAACCTGGCTGGGTTGCTGGGCTGCTGGGAGTGCACGGGTAAAATTACCATAGCAACAGCTTGACAACCACACATTCGAAATGATTTGGTTCACTTCTGAATGAAATGATTTGGCCCCAAATGCGTTTCAAAGGGCTACATACCTTGTGTGTCAAATATGATAAACAAAATAGATTAATTTTACGTTTTGCATATACATTAAACAGTAGTTTGAGATGCTTTTAAAAAAATGTTGACATCAATATGTTCCATGTTCTTGCTCTTGTCTGAATTGGTTTTGAGGGCGTTTCAATGCTCATTAGGGTGTAGCGACTTGCTGTTCAGACATGAATGGATGTTGGCTGGATGTTGTTAAGTTCACTTCCCTTTGAGAATACCTATCCACATAATTATTAGTCTCACATAGTCAGAGACTGAATTTTCAACATCTCCCTAGAATATATCTTGCTGATGTTAAAACTGACTAACAATACTCGCAGAGACGCAGAGCTAAAATGAAATCTGATTGGCTGGCTAATTTCTCAAACAGCAATCATCACTCTTTGTTGCTCGTGCCTTCCAGGACGATCTGAACACACTGGAGTTGTAAGGACGAGCAAATGTTAAAAATTCATCGACTAGCCATGTGAGACCACCCAGAGTCACCTACATAAAGTCTCCTATTCCAGCCCCTCAGAAGTGCACTGGGTAGTGAACAGCAGGTCGTTTGGAGCGCGGCCACTCTCAGAGTCCAGAGACCGACAGTCAGTAACAGGAGCCGTCCTTGACCCGTCAATCAAACGGGAGCCACCTCCGCGCTTCCCGTGGGGGCGGGACAGGAAGTGCTCGTCTGGGTCTGAGAGACGGGCACTTCGGCGGCCTCGCGCTTGCCGTTGCTCTGGGCGACGGGGGCGGCCGGAGACGGCCTCTCGTCCGCGCTCTTGGCGGTGTCCGGGCAGTTCTGGACAAATATGATGCGGTTGAAGGCTTTAAGTCGACGCCACAGCTGCAGGTAGACCTTACATTGGATGTACATGAAGATCAAGCCGCCGGCAAAACCGACGGCGACCACGATGAGCTTGGTCCAGAAAGGCCACTCCAGAACCCCTACGGCATTGAGGGGAGACAAACGCAGCAACGCTGTGTGTGCAATGAGATGGTATTACAGCATATACACACCCCCTAAACAGTCGCATAGCTATTCAGAGTCTGTGTGTGTGTGTGTGTGTGTGTGTGTGTGTGTGTGCGTACGTTCCTGCGTGTGTATATGTATGTGTGTGTGTATGTGCGTGTGTGTATGTGTGTGTATGTGTGCGTGCATGTGTATATGTATGTGTGTGTGTGTATGTGCGTTTTTGTGTGTGTATGTTTGTGTGTGTGCATGTGTGTGTGTTCACATGGGCAGCAGAGCTTTACCATTGTTCTTGCCCTGTCTGATCTCCTCAGCGGTGCGGTCAATAAGGACATACAGAGACCAGATGACACACACCACTGCCACGAGGTGAAAGGTCACGGAGCAGAAGATCTTCCTGCGCTCACTGGTGGACATCTGCAGCTTTTCCCACTGACAGAGAAGAGGGAGGGACAAGAAAGACAGTTTAGAGGAGTGCTGATTTTTGAGGCCTGAATGTACAATGCTGTGGAGGATCTGTGGATTTGTGTCGTGGAAGAAACAACTCCTTACAAAAGAAAAGAGTACTGCGAATTGAGACTACACAGGAGAAATATCAAGTGCCATTAATATAGAAAATGACTTTTTTAGCACAATGAGACAAATGCCTTTCTGTCAACTCCAATGTAGACTCATCACTGGTAATCCCATTTACACTCATCTCTGTTGCCGGTGTAATTCCTTTAAAGGCCATCAAGGGGCAGTATTGGGTCACCATTCCTCACAATGCAGCACAACGATATCATAGCTAATATGTAATATTAATTATTGTGTCAGTGGCATATGTCTGTGATACTTGATGAGGGGCAGCTAATGGTTACATTTAGGGGATCTGAGGTGTATGCCTGTGTGATTCCTTGTGCAACAGTCTGAAGTGCGTGTGTGTGGGTGTGTGTGACAGATACCTTGTGCAGCAGTCTGAGGTGTGTGTGTGTGTGTGTGAGAGAGATAACATGCACAGTGGTTTGAGAAGTGTGTGTGTATGTGTCTGATACCTTGCGCAGTGGTTTGAGGTGTGTGTATGTGTGTGTGTGTGTGTGTGTGTGTGTGTGTGTGTCTGATACCTTGCGCAGTGGTTTGAGGTGTGTGTGTGTGTGTGAGATACCTTGTGCAGTGGTTTGAGAGGTGTGTGTGTGCATGTGTGTGTGTGTGTGTGTGTCTGATATCTTGCGCAGTGGTTTGAGAGGTGTGTGTGTGTGTGTGTGTCTGATATCTTGCGCAGTGGTTTTAGAGGTGTGTGTGTGTGTGTGTGTGTGTGTGTGTGTGTGAGATACCTTGTGCAGTGGTTTGAGAGGTGTGTGTGTGTGTGTGTGTGTCTAATACCTTGCGCAGTGGTTTGAGGTGTGTGCGTGCGTGTGTGTGTGTGTTTGTGTGTCTGATACCTTGCACAGTGGTTTAAGGTATGTGTGTGTGTTTGTGTGTCTGATACCTTGCGCAGTGGTTTGAGGTACGTGTGTGTGTGTGTGTGTGTGTGTGTTTGTTTGTGTGTCTGATACCTTGCCAATGGTTTGAGGTGTGTGTGTGTGTGTGTGTGTGTGTGTGTGTGTGTGTTTGTTTGTGTGTCTGATACCTTGCGCAGTGGTTTGAGGTGTGTGTGTGTGTGTGAGATACCTTGTGCAGTGGTTTGAGAGGTGTGTGTGTGCATGTGTGTGTGTGTGTGTGTCTGATATCTTGCGCAGTGGTTTGAGAGGTGTGTGTGTGTGTGTGTGTCTGATATCTTGCGCAGTGGTTTTAGAGGTGTGTGTGTGTGTGTGTGTGTGTGTGTGTGTGTGTGAGATACCTTGTGCAGTGGTTTGAGAGGTGTGTGTGTGTGTGTGTGTGTCTAATACCTTGCGCAGTGGTTTGAGGTGTGTGCGTGCGTGTGTGTGTGTGTTTGTGTGTCTGATACCTTGCACAGTGGTTTAAGGTATGTGTGTGTGTTTGTGTGTCTGATACCTTGCGCAGTGGTTTGAGGTACGTGTGTGTGTGTGTGTGTGTGTGTGTTTGTTTGTGTGTCTGATACCTTGCCAATGGTTTGAGGTGTGTGTGTGTGTGTGTGTGTGTGTGTGTTTGTTTGTGTGTCTGATACCTTGCGCAGTGGTTTGAGGTGTGTGTGTGTGTGTGAGATACCTTGTGCAGTGGTTTGAGAGGTGTGTGTGTGCATGTGTGTGTGTGTGTGTGTCTGATATCTTGCGCAGTGGTTTGAGAGGTGTGTGTGTGTGTGTGTGTGTCTGATATCTTGCGCAGTGGTTTTAGAGGTGTGTGTGTGTGTGTGTGTGTGTGTGAGATACCTTGTGCAGTGGTTTGAGAGGTGTGTGTGTGTGTGTGTGTGTCTAATACCTTGCGCAGTGGTTTGAGGTGTGTGCGTGCGTGTGTGTGTGTGTTTGTGTGTCTGATACCTTGCACAGTGGTTTAAGGTATGTGTGTGTGTTTGTGTGTCTGATACCTTGCGCAGTGGTTTGAGGTACGTGTGTGTGTGTGTGTGTGTGTGCGTTTGTGTGTCTGATACCTTGCCAATGGTTTGAGGTGTGTGTGTGTGTGTGTGTGTGTGTGTGTGTGTGTGTTTGTTTGTGTGTCTGATACCTTGCGCAGTGGTTTGAGGTGTGTGTGTGTGTGTGTGTGTGTGTGTGTGTGTGTCTGATACCTTGCGCAGTGGTTTGAGGTGTGTGTATGTGTGTGTGTGTGTGTGTGTCTGATACCTTGCACAGTGGTTTGAGGTGTGTGTGTGTGTGTGTCTGATACCTTGCGCAGTGGTTTGAGGTGTGTTTCCATGATGAAGTCGTATTTACAGAGTTCACAGCAGCGTGTATCAGAACTTTTGATCCACTGGTGTAGACAGGCCTGGTGTACGAAACGCAGACTCCCCGTACAACGGCATGGAGTGATCAAAGGACACTCCTCATCTCCCTCACAGTGACAGATCCTAAACACACACACAGAGAAAGCACTTTCCTTAGACCCTCTGTACACAGGCATAATGTCTTTACCTCACTCTCTCTGGCTGACAGTTTTTCTCGTAATGGATAAAAAATTCCAACTCGTAAGCTAAACTAACACACGTTCTCCTCCCATCTCTCTCTCTCTCTCTCTTTTTCTCTCTCTCTCTGTCTACATCACTCTCTCACCTGCAAACCTCCAGTTCATCATCACTGCATACTTGTTGTGTGTTGCCATTCTGGCTGGCTGAGTTTGTGCATTTACAGGCTGTCGGTACAGCCATGTCGGGATCGCCCGAGCCTTGCTCCTCGTACGATTTCGTTATTGGCTGTTCCTCCTCGCTTCCCTGGCCGTTCCCTTTCCTGTGATCAACCGCCTTGTTCGCTCGCTCCTCCCTCTTCACCGAGGACTTCTTGCGGCTTTTGACGCTGGCTCCGCCCCCTCGCGGCGGTTGATTCTCCTTCTGGGCTTCGTCCGAGCCCACGGACAGCAGCTCCATGCCGTCTCGCGCCTGCGTTGCCGCGTGCCGGCTGCTGCTGCGTCTTCGCCGGGCTTTCTCCCGAGTCCACGACCGCGCCTCTCTCCAGCGCTGCTCGTCTTCCGAGGACGAATCGGAGCGCGTGCGCGCGCGGCGGTTTTCGCGTTTCGCTCCGTCTTCCTGAGCGTCCACGCACTCCGACACGCACCCGATAGACCGGCTTCCGCAGGCGTCTCGTCGCCGCCGGTGACGACGCTTCACCTGCCTCTTTGCCGCAAGTGTGGAGTTGGAGTTAAGACTTATCGGCATGACGGGTGTGGTTTGGTCTGAACCATCTTCATCTAGCCTGACTGGACCACTTGAACTGACCACACACACACACACAAACACACACACGCATGCACACACACACACACACACAAATGTGCACACACAAAAGAACGGAAAGGAATGGAAATGGCGTGAAATGACAGCGTGAGACACACAAGGAAAATATCATAATGAAATGACAGATTATCAATGAACGTCCTTTTTAACTGGGCTCTTAACTAGGAATACTCTTCCAGTTTACTGTGCTAATAGGAGCATCCAGAACAGTTGGTGGAATTTTTCATACGTAGCGTATATCAAAAATGTACACGTTTTGTAAGCGAGGCTTGTAATACCCGGGTTTCAACAAAGTCAGATAAAAAATGTTTTTCAGAGCCCAGTTTTTCAGAGGAAGTGGAACACTCACTTAAGATACTGAAAGATCTCAGTTCTGTACACACTCACTCACACACACACACACAAAGCAGGGCTTATGGATGCTGATGAGCAGAAAGCAGGAGACAGTAAAAGGTGAGACCCTTGTAACCAGGGTGACATCCTGGCTCCACCCACCTGCAGATGTCCTGAGAGGAGGGTGAGACGGAGGTGCGAGAGATGCTGTTTTGTACTGGCCCCTGGTTGGAGCTGCTCGCCTAAACCAACCAATCACAGTGCATAGATTCACAAAACAACCAATAATAGTGTCTAATCTCATACATTTACAGGTACCACTGCTGGTTAAGCAACCAATCAAGTGACAAGTTCTCACTTAGTAACCTATCAGATGGTAGAGATTTTCAATACATTACATAAGGCGCACGTCCGGTGTGAGCTAATGAAATCAATAGCGGTTTCATTGTCTGTGTCCAACCATAAAAAGAGAGATTTTTTATTGTTTTACGAAGAGAGCACTGAACCCTCACTGTTGATTAGGCTTTTCAAGTGTCTCCACCGAAACATTTATTTTCTTTGTGAAACAATTACACACACCACTAATCACAAATTGAACACTCAATTAAGACATCGTGCTGTGAATTAGGTGTGTGTGTGTGTGTTTTGTTACCTTGGAGATGTTGCTGGAGCGACTCCCTGATCGTCTAGGGCCTTTCTCACCCTATGGCACAAAAATAAATAAATAAATAATTTTTAAAAAATGAAATAAAATAAGCATCTGTCTCACACAGTCTCTCTCTCTCTCGTCATCTTCACCGAACAGCTCTTTTATAACATATTGCATTCCTTATATTAGCTCTCCACCCACACTCGCACAACATCGTGAGTCTGATTGTATCAGGCGCATGTTATCCTCTGTAAGACGAGCCTTGAATTTTATTCCTTTCTTGCATCTGTCTACAGGCCAGTGCAAAAGAAAAACACACACACAATATCACCACAGTCTTCAAAGACAGTGTTGTTATCCAATTAATAGCTTTGTAAAGAAGAGCAAACTCAGCACTCTCTAATCAAACCTGAACCTACAAGAACCCTCTGATCTGACTAAATCTGAAACACACTTCTCTGTCTCTCTCTCTCAAACACACACACAGACACACACACACACACACAATGTCCCCCCTGCATTAATTTAATATATATATATACACACACACACACACATATATATACACACACACACACACACACACACACACACACACAAGGCCAGCAAAGCCATAAAATATTGAAAACACACATACATTTACATGACATATACGCGTACACAAGCACTCTCAGTCCCATTTACAAACCCTGTTACAACAAACCAGCAACCATTAAACACATATAAACAGACGCAAACAGGCCTAATTACGAGGGAGCCAGTTTTCCAGCGTCACATGTATGAACAGTGGAGTCTAATGTGACTGATGCTCTAACACAGACCAATCCAATTACTAAAGATAATGCCTACCTAAGACCTGTCTGGGTGTGTGTGTGTGTGTGTGTGTGTGTGTGCCAGTGCGCACATATGTGTGTTTGTATGGTGCTTTGATTCTATTTTCAGTATGATTAAGTCTGCTTTAGATGTTTCCAGAGCAAGATGTGACAGAGTGAGAGAGGGAGGGGCTGAGATCTGCTGATTTACTGACTGACTGCGTCAATAACATGTCCGACAACGTCGAGAGAGGCTAGAGATTCTTTTACCGTCCGTTTACAGCATCTAGCTCCGGCTCACAAACGACTCACTTACCCTCTCTGTCCTTTCATCTTAACTTAACTATCTCGACCTTTACGATAGACATTTATTACTTTATTTCTATTTCTGTTTTTGTTCTTCCTGTCATGTAACTTGGGAACTTGTCAGCTTTGAGTTTCAAATGTTCAGATGCTCGCTCTCTCTCTCTCTCTCTGTGCGTGTCTGTCTGGGTTTAAATGATGATTGTATAGCATCAGATAATAGCATCCTCATTGCTGTTGAACTCTGGGTGGTTCACCTGTGGAGGTGGCTGCCCTGACACCTCTTCCTCCACAGGTTCAGCTGCCTGCTCCTGCTCCTGGACTTTGGGTCCGTCAGCTACCCCCTGTCTGCTCCACAAATGGCCCATGACTCGCTCTGTCAGCAGTACACTTTTCTCCAGAGACAATTTATCAAACGGAATATATCGAAAAACGCGAATATAGCAATATTCCTCAGCACTGAAGATTCAACTTAGCATGTTATCGAACGTTACCATTTTTATGTACCAAAAAAAGTACCCTTTGGCTTGCAAAATTAACTAATGTAAGTCAATTATGTTCACAATAATTCATGGAGCAAATTTCCTAAACTGTGGTGTCCAATGCAACGGCAGAGTATGTAGTCCAAATAGCAGGTTAGCATATAGCTTATGTTCGTCGCACAAAAAAGTTTGGATTTTAGTTTGCTTGTTTGTTTGTTTTTTGATGATTCAGCAAGTCCAGTGAAGTCTCAAGACATAAGTCAATTAACAGGTGAGCATGTGCAGTCCAGGTTGCAGAACAGAATGTAGCGTATGTCCCCTAGCATCTGTTAGCCAAAGATGCTAATTTTCATTTGCAAGCAATGCCAGTTTTCCACGACAAGACAAAACAGCATTTGTAATCCAGAGAGGCAAACCAGCAGCTGTTGACAAACTTCTTAATCCTCATGAAGCAACAAGTTTGTTTAGTCAGCTTTATGGGGCTATAGCTTTTGTGGTAAACTAAAGAAGGTCTGTGTGGTTGACTTTCTGGAATGAAACTCTAGCCATCAGACCCTACATAATTAATACTTCACTTAGACGCGACCTTTCATCTGATCAGCCCATATATATTTCATACACCCCTCTACCTTGTGTGTGTGTGTGTTGGTTCAGGTTTGACAAAACCATCTCTCTCTCTTTATATCTTGGTTGCTCTCTGTTTGCTCTACTCCTTCTCTAACTCTTTATCTATTTATCTATCTATGTGTGTGTGTGTATATATATATATTTAGACAGATAGGTAGACATAGATAGATAGATAGATAGACAGAGATATTTATAAACTTGAGCTAAGTTAGCCTTAGCATGATCCTCCTTTGGCTGGTGGCCAGTTACCCACCTCAGATGACCAGCCTCGTGCTTATAAAGTAAACACTCACATACACACACACATTTTAATTTTTCACAAAATTTTGCGCTTTTCCACTTGTCCTTCTGTAGCTAAATCCCACTTTTAGGTGTGTAACCATGTTTCTTCAATTTTAGAGCAGGGTCCCTTAACATTTATCCAGAGTCATTGCAAGAGAGCCAGTGCATATGAAGCAAAAGTGCACCTTTTTTTTGTTTGTTTGTTTGGTTTTCATCTTAAAACAACTTGCTAATGAGAGTTTAATGCATTAAGTTGGCTGAGTTCGAAGGTCCAATGGAAATGTGTTAGACTGTGGCTATGTTGAGCTGAGATCCCGCCCTCCTGAGACCCAGTACTAAATACACTAATGTTAGCACCTTTAAAAGAGCTGGGAGTTAATCTAAGTTAAAAAAATACAAAGGTGGAAATAAATAAGGAAACCTGAGATTCAAATTCTTTCTCGGTGAACGGTCAGCGGTCATTAAAATGTCATTAAAATACTACACCACAAAGAGCAAACTCACTTTTCTTTATCTTATACCGAGACAGAAAAAAAAGGCTCGTCTGTCCCTCAGTGCTGCTTCGTAACCTATTGTCTGATAGTAATGACCCATGTAATAACTAACACACTTTACTATGTTTTTGCGGCGCTCTGTGAAATTATTCTGTTATTCAATGATGTGTTTTACATGCAAATTGTATGAAATTAAAATGAAATTATCTGTTAATTGTGATGCTGGCAGTTCAGCGTTGCCTTTTTGCGCACAGAGGGCAAAGAAATTCAATTAATTCAGTAGTTATTCATTTGCCGTAATTAATTTAGATTATCCCTCAACAATACTCTATTCCTCTGCCTCGACCGCTTCTGTGTGCTTCAGCAGTGAAACAAATTGAACACAGCCCCTGAACAGAAATAAGTCTTTGATTTTTTTCATTTCTTTGTTTTTCCCCCTTCTTGCTAGTCTTGATATTTTTTTAAACTTGTGATTATTGAGTAAAACAGAAATACTGCTTTCACAGACGACCAAGAGCGCTAAACTCTCGGACCCACCTTGACCCCTGATTCAAGGTCAAAAGATTTTGACCTCGTCTTTAAGGCTAAAGGTCAAGTTCCTCACTAACTTTCTATCTCCTGACTCGGTTAGAAAATGTAGGCTGCAAGTTCAGTTTTTCAACTCAACACATACCAATCTACATACCAGTACCTACCATACCTATATACCCAAATGATTCTTAGTTGCAATCCATTCCAAGTGATACATGCACACACAAGAGTGGCATGGAATACACAAACACAAACACATCCACTCACAATCATATTGTAGGCTGCAAGACTGTTGCCTAATTATTGCTCTGCAAAGAAATACAATTCCACTCACATCACTAACTATTCGCATTCTAAAAACAACAACTTGCATGCTCTCTCTCTCTCTTTCAAACGCACAAATAAACATTCATACACTTACCGGTACAATCAGTTATCTGTGCTTGCTCTATCACTTACAAGGCACCAAATGTCTGGTACTGCACATCTAAGGATCATGTGTATGCGTATGCGAATGCGCATGCGTATATGGGTGTGTATGTGTTTGTGTGTTTGGGTGTGTGTGTGTGTGTGTGTGTGTGGCTGGATTAGCTGTACCAATAAGGATAATCTGCATTGTTGGTCTATCCCCACCTTCAGGCTCAATTTAGACACACAACACTTCACTAACATTTTGCTTTCTCCTCACTCTCTCTCTCTCTCTCTTTCACTCCATACACTCACCGCATCACTCTCTCACTCACAAACTCACACCCGTAAAGGCACACTCACACAATCACTCTCTCACTTACTCATTCACTCACATACTCACTTTCTCAAGATGTAACAGCCTCTTAAGTCAGTCCCCAGTCAGAGAACGAAAAACAGGTAATGAAGCTGGCCATTACTCAGTGTCCAACTGTACTGACAGCAGTGTTTTGAAACCATGATACACCCGATCACACACTCACACACACAAATACCGGACAGACCCAGTACAGATGAGGTTGAAACGAACCATTGTGAGGTCAGTCTCTCTTGAGTGCAGACCCTGATGCACACAATGAGCAATCATCAATCACTCTTGTGTAGTCCCAGTTCTTCACTAAACAGGTGCTACCACCGTGATAACAAGCCCTGTAGAGATTTGTGTGTGTGTGTGTGTGTGTGTGTGTGTGTGTGTGTATGAAAGGGAAGAGGGGAGAGAGAGAGAGAGAGAGAGCATGAGAGAAGGAGTGGAAAAAGAAAAAAATTGTGTGTGTGCGTGTGTGTGTGTGTGTGTCGGCAGTGAGTGACCCATCATGAAACTGCCAGCAGAAAGCACAGTGGATTAGACCTCCTGCAGATAACTTTCCCAGGTCACGGTAGCATGACATGTGAAAGGCGTCTTACGTCCGAACGACTCTTGGCAATTTACACAACACCGCCCTCTTTGTCACTCACCCTCCTCCTATAGATCTATAGAAAGAGAATTCCCACAATTATTACTCAAGAAAAGGAAAACCAGGTAGAAATGGAACCTTCGCTGAGCACCAATGGAATGTTCTGTTTCACTAGATTTCGAGAAGATTCTAGAAACCAGCGCAGTGGTTTCGTCTCTCAAAATCGTAAACTGCGTTTCCCAGGTCACTGAGTACATATATGGGCGTGGCATCCCAAATTAGGGCTTAAAAAGAGGTGGATCTGTTCAGACCTTATCCACGGACAAATGGTACGCTACCGTGACGACCCACAAAACTGTGATGGTGGAATTTCAAATGAAACTGGTCTCCAACAGCTGCTGCTTCTCCAACACCTACGCCCACACAGAGAAGCAAAAATCCACCACAGAAGGCAGACTGTTTTTTTCCTTGTAACACAACACAAAAGGAGAAAGTGTTCTACAATGATCAGAGAAGTCATTTACAGCTATTGTAGCCAAAGCTTGAATAGGTCCCCGTTAACCCTGCCTGACGCTGACTTTAACGTAAAATTTCCACAAACTTCTGTGACATCGCTGCGTTCTCGCCGTTTTTATTCTCCCGAGTTTTTACAGGGACATCTGCCAAATAATCCTATATAGAATCACAACCTAACTGTGAGGCAAATGGAAATGTAGACTACTGTTTCGATATT
This sequence comes from Chanos chanos, assembly GCF_902362185.1. NCBI lineage: Eukaryota > Metazoa > Chordata > Actinopteri > Gonorynchiformes > Chanidae > Chanos > Chanos chanos. The sequence goes on from NC_044505.1 coordinate 13,999,287, forward strand.
TTGCTCAGTATGGTCAGTGTAGGTAAATACAGGACCATCACTTGAAAGATGACATGATACCAAAAATCAACCCCAATTTCTGTTTTCGAAACATTCAGTTAGGTCAACCAGAGGGGCTTATTTGAGATTCAGACGGGAGATGAGGAACTATTTGTCCAGAAACAAATAACTCCAAACATTTCTACGTTTTCACTCAGATAGAAAGTATCTTATTAATACACAGTACCCTAGAATGAAATTTCTTAAATGTGGAAATTTATCAGTCCCCCTTTTTAGAAAATCAAACGTATCTGGAAGATAAATGTTGGAGCAGCGATAGGAATTATGGTGGGAGAAACCAGAAACTTCTAGAAATGACCTTGACATGGCTCCACAGAGACACGTTAAAGACATGGGGAATTTCTCATTCGGAATTTGGAGTTCTGACACAGTGTGTCCAATTACAACCACTTAAGTACCTCTGAGCCACTGTGATTCCCAGACAAAGCCAAACCAAGAGAATGAACATCAGAGCATAGACTGTGCTCTCTCCACAGAGACCTGCCCTCTTGCAAGATGTCAAGGCCAGATTCCTGTCCGTCAAGCTGCTTCTATGGTGACAGAACCGGGACTAAGGTGTTCCTCCACTAATCAACTACCGGAAAGCCACGGACATCCTGACTGTAGCTAACTGCATGTCTGGTAATTTAAAAAGAACAATCACCAATCATACAGATTCTGTGTGAAGTCAGTTTGTTAGATCTGTTTGTATGCTTAACAATGGCCTTGCTATGGGATACTAACATATTGGCACCCTATTGGTCCCCTGAAGTAAAAGACTGATCTGGGATCAGAATTCATGACCTAAATCCCAGCCTGAGCCAATATGATAAGAGAAATACAACTGAACCATAGACACTTTCAAAACCCAATTAAACTCTTATTTAAACTAAATCCAACAGATTTAACCAACAGATGGTCTCAGAATTTTCATCAATGCATAGCATCCAGAGAGATCTCCAAGATTCCACATGGGGAGCATTCTAAATCCAAGTGGGGAGAACCCAGTGTTCTGAATAATGGGTGTGGAAGTTTTCTGTTCTCGTCATATGCACTATATATGAGGGTATCGCAAAAATACAGGTAGACAAAAACAAATGGTGGAGAGAGAGGCTAGTTGGAGGAAACGTCTAGAATGAATCAACATGAAATGCAAAACAGCCTTAAATGAATTACAAAACCCTGTATCAGGGTCACCCCAAATTAACTCGACAGATTAGTATGAATCAGTCTCTCTCGCTCTTTCTGTCACACACGCACGCGTGCACGCACGCACACACTTGCTGTGCTAATTACAGTAATTATCCTATTTTCTTGTTTATGAGATTGAAGAATAACACAGCAGGTGGCTGAACACATACACACACACACACACACACACAGAGGCCTACACGTTCACATTTAGTCTGGTGACTCTTGAGAACCAGGTAATTAACAAAACATGAAAAGTCGTATTATTTCCTTGAAATTGCAGCTCAAGCCAACACAACTGACGCCAACACATCTCAGTAAAATGGTACCACTGCCCGACTGCATCACTTTAGGAAAGAAGCAGCGTATGTGTATGGAAATATACTGAATACTAATAATATCATTAAGGAATTAGTATGAGTAAAGTGTGTGTGTGTGTGTGTGTGTGTGTGTTGGTGCGTTTGTGTGCTCTCACCTCATTTTCTTTACTCCTGTCTTTGACTCTGCTGGAGTTTCGGCCGTTGCTCGCGGTCTCCCTCGTAGCTGGCACCACAGAGATCTGATGAACAGGCATCCTTAGCAATGCTCGAGACCTTCGATTACCTTCGATTCAGTCTTCCAAAGGCGCTGTGCGCGCTATCACATTGTCCTCGAGGTCTCCCGCGGCGTTACCATAGGAGACGCGCGCAAGCACAAATGAAACGGTCTCGGAGCGTATCCGGGGAGAGATTTCAGTGCAGGGCCGCGGTAATGAGGAAAGGTCGGAAAGCCGGTAGCCGCGTCCTAATAAAGCTGATCTCCGTCATTCTACCACTGAACTCTGCCACAAAAGAAAAGGACACTAAGCGAGAGAGAGACAGAGACAGACAGAGAGACAGAGAGAGAGAGAGAGAGAGAGAGAGAGAGAGAATTCAGCCTATTTCACCTGAGAGTTGTGTGGCTGTGATGGTAACTGTTTCTGTCTAGGTGTGTGTGTGTGTGCGTGATTGAAGCTTGGTTCATGGGAGTGAGGCTGCTTTGTTTACAGCATAGTGAGCGTGTGGATGAAGAAGGCTTAGAGGTTATTTTAGCCCCAAATCTCTTCTTCCTCTTGGGTGGAGGGAGAGGGGGGGGGGGCGCAAAGCAGAGCCTGCTAATCAGCTTACTACTGCAGGGGCTTCTCTCTCTCTCTCTCTCTCTCTCTCCACCTGGGTCTGTGCCAGTCAGGACAGAGACACTGCTAACCTGACCAAGTGCCATTCCAACATACACAAACACACACACACACACACACACAAACGCATGCACACACAAATACAAGATTACAAAAATGTGTTTGGATGACCTGAGAAGAGAGCCAATGTCCACAAAAAGTGGACACATTTACGTTTTAAAGGACTGACAGTTTGCTGACAGACTAAAAGAACCAAGAGGGTCTGGTTAATCTAATAAGAACAGGGATTCTGTTATCCATGGGAACACTCTTATACAAAGCCTTATAAAAACACCCTGATTTACAGTTACAAAATCAAAGTTGACACACTTTGTTTGCGTGCGTGCTTATGTTTGTGTGCGTCTGTGTGTGTGTGTGTGTGTGTGTGTGTGTTTAAGTGTAATGCCTGACCTACTTACACTGAGTTCAGTGTAGTAATACAGATACAAAATTAGAAATCATTTATAGGGCAGGTAAATGTACAGTGGCCATGTAGCACGACTAACGAGAAGATCATGGGAAATGTCTAATGTCATATTCTTTAATGTCACACGCTTGATCTCTCTACCACTCTGGTGTGTGTGTGTGTGTGCGCGCGTGCACGCATGCGTATTATACAGAACACACAGTGCAGAGCTCTATTTTAATAATTTACTACTGCACCAATATCTTAAGTATCAGTATTGCTAATTTTACTTTACTAGTAAAATTTACACTTTCATGTAATGCTTTACTGTCATATACCTAACTATTTGTTACCTTAACACATCTCTTTTTTTTTTCATCTGAAACACGTACTAATTAACCATGTGTTTATGTATTGGATCGGTGGCTGGCCTCCATATCAGTTTATGTTACATGACTGTGGTATTATGGACTGTATTTATCAATATCACATAATATTTTTATCATATTCTTTCTGATGGAGGATTTTACCTCATAAGCCATATATATGGGTTCTCTTTATCGTACCTTTATACTTGAAAATTTAACTGTTTATCTAATCACATCAAAGGGAGTAGCCATGTTATATCCACATACATGTTAACCACTACACTGTGTTAGAATAATAAATGACAGGCAATTAGGCCTACTCTTCTTATGGATTTGGAAGAGCCATAAAACCGTTTTAAATATACCCCAGATACTAAGTGGGATCATTGTCTGTCCCTGCAGACTGAGCAATTTATCCTTTCTCTTTCATAAAGGAAACTGTAACAAGTATTACTGACATATTTATCCACTGCCGTTATTCTTAAATTGTAACAGGATGAAAATGACTCAGCTGAAGTGATTGTAAAGATATGCAGATACATGATTAATAGCGTTATATACAGACAATACGGTATATCTTTCATACATCATAATTATCTTCAGTCTTCATACGCTAGGGTGCAACGTTTCTCCACTTTCTTGGATCTGCAACTCGACAAATCTTGGGACAGATTATGGTCTGAAGATAGACATTTTATGACATATTTCCCCTTGGTTACGTTTATCGATTTTCTCTCTTAACATGTCTGTGGCGTGTGTCCTTAAGGGTCAAAAACATCAGGTATGATTCTAAAAAGATATACGTCAGTACTAATCACGGACCATGGTGTGTCCCGAGTTTCTAACGGCCAACTGCAGCGATTGTTAGAAAATAAAACTAAATGTAGAAGTAGGGCCCATTTCCCTTTTCTTTACATCGGAACACACTGTTAACATCTGATTTGATTACGTCATAAAATAATTATAAGGATACAACTGAAACTTGCTTTGAAATTTTCAGCTTTATACTTTCTCATCATAATTCATTAAATCTCTACATCCTTACACTTATTCGACTGGAATGGTTGTAATGATGGATTGATTTATATTTCTGATTATTGTATTATTCACATACACGACCAAGATGGGCCGTTGCCTCAGATTCAGTGAGACGCCGTGTTGGTAGAAGTGTGTCATGACGTCACAGACGCCTTTCCTTGTGAATCGTGTTAAACGAGTTGTACTCTGAAGAGGTGCTTGCCGCTGTGATAATTCATTGTTTGTACTGAAGAGACTCCGAAAGGAAATATCTTAATCCATAATACCTTTAATTAAAAATCTGTTACGAATTTTACTTGACGTGTAGTGAAGTGATACAGGCCTACGGAAAAGAACGTATAAAAACAGTATTTTAGATACTGTAATATACTTTTTTTCTTGTGTTTACCTTCGCGATAGCGTTTAAAAAGCTCTAATTCAAACAACTCTGGAAAGAAAGAAGAAAAAAGGCGAATTCTCTAGAATTCGAGAGACAAAACGCAAAACATCACAATTATAACCCAATCCAGGCCGTTTCAAGATTATGCAATCTCAGAATAAATGCTCCAATATGCGTCACATTAGCAAACCATAATTAGCCTGTTTGGTTCAGTTTTTAAAAGGTGTGAATGTTCTGTGTGATTTGAATCAAACAATTCAGACTAGGGCCGTCTATGCTGCAAATCAATTCAGTGATATACGCACCTAGTAAGGTACACATCACAAGTAAGTACCATTGAGTATTGACTTTTTTCTACCAATGACCAACCAGCAATGTGACCAAGCCCCTCCTAGTGTAAAATAAGTTATGGCTACATTCTTGTCACATCTGAATAATATTTTGTTGTCAACATTAACTACCCCGCTATGTCTTCTTTCAGTGATGCTAATAACTGTACATGTGATAATTGTGGACTTGTGCATAAAGGAAAATGGATCGTTACAATTCAGAAGTGAGGCACAAAATAAGTGTATTTATTTATTCATCTGTCTATTGATGTATATTTATCCAAACAAAACGTCAGTTCAGAAAACTGACTGTGTGAAACATGGGCGCTAACGTCATATCATTACAGTATAAGTTAATATAATTTCCCCTTAGGTTGCGATTCTGCTGTATCAAGTCAAGCATGTTTTGATAATACCGCTAAATACCGATGCTTTATTTGATTATTGCAGGTACGGTTAAATATGGCAGTGTTTTGTTGACACATTTTTTCATTAGAGCTTTTCTTCTAGTCGACCAGCCAACCCAACGTTCTGATTTCATTTGGTCATCACATATGCACTGTTGCAGCTATCGCATTTTGTTGCGTAGCAACAAGGGAGTTGCATACTTTAACGTAAAACCAGAAAAACCAGAAACTTACCATGTCGTCGCCAAATTCCAGTTTGAAAAAAAACACGGTTTGCATAGTCCGTGAGTTCCGCATCTAACGGTTCAGCACATCTGCACAACCAAAAACAACGTGTATCGCGTGTGCACGCGCCTGTTTCACCGAGTCCGTGCAGTGATGCTGCAGCCTCATCGCGCCTCTGTATCGAGCGGCACTGCCTCTTTTCTCAATCTCCAGTGATGTCATGCGGAATTAACTGTCTCGAGACGGCAGTGATCA
>NC_044505.1:14007615-14010115 GCF_902362185.1 Chanos chanos
ATTTCACAAAAAACGGTCACAGTTGTGGAATGCGAAACCCTAAGGAAATATATGTGATTAAACCAGTCGTGTGACTTGCAGATGACATTGCGTTCGCGCGAGTGACCTGTCTGGATTTCAAGACTCGCAATTTCATTGTTTTAGTGTGACGCGATGCTTGTTTTGGAGAAGTGAAATGAATTTATAAGCCACTTGTTATATACTACATGCTTTCTAATTTGTATTTTGGCCAAATACTAAGTGCAGAAAACAATAGCTTCATAGTTATGTCATAAAACATAAAAAAAAAATGCATTGTGTAATGTTTAGGAATAGCTCATGAATGTGACTGTACAAAGAGAGCTTTTGTGGTCCAGTGTTTCCCAGGACGGGATTTCCGCTGATATCTTCGAGAAATCTACAAAGCAAGCGGTTTCCACTTTCTAAAAGCTTTTAGAAACGCTGATAAGAGCCACACCTGGTATTTCAACAAACAAGTTTGACCAGAAAGTCAGTGCACTGTAATATTTGGTGACGTGGTATAACAATCGCTCTCTCTCTCCCTCTCTCTCTCTCTCTCTCTCTCTCTCTCTCTCTCTCTCTCTCTCTCGCTTTCTCTTTTGTTATAGAAGAAGAAGGAGACAGTAATGTGTGTTTGTTACAGGAGCCGGCTATGGTTTGACTTGGATGTTGATGTCATTTCTCTGTGAGGACTGTATGATGTTAAACACAAAACGGGATTCAGTAGTAAGCCAGACGATGCCGTGTGTGAGATCCGTTGGACACTGATCTGGGTTCAGTGTATGGGAGAACTCATTGGACTTGTTGGAGCCTTTAGAACCTGATCTGGGATCAGAAGAATGAATTGAACTCTGAAATGGACAGAGGTGGATCGTGCAGTTATACCTTTACAGTAAGACTGCTCTGATGCCACTGAGCAACCTCCCTAAATACACACACTGAGAACAAATACAAATCAATAACCTCCCTTCAGCTCCAGCTGTGTGTGTGTGTGTGTGTGTGTGTGTGAAGAGGCAGACACGGAGAGTGTGTATGTGTGGAGAGGCAAACCCAGAGAGAGAGAGTGTGTGTGTGTGTGTGTGTGTGTGTGTGCAGATGCATGTTAAAGTTCAGAAAGTGCTGCATGCGTTTTGTGAGCGTTTGACGTAGTGGTGTGTGTGTGTGTGTGTGCGTGCGCGCGTGCGTGCGTGCGTGCGTGTGTGTGTGTGTGTGTAATGTTGACGTGGTTTATTGACCGCTGTATGGGAGTGAACAAACGTGTACTTTGCCTCGGTAACTCCCGTCTGTGGTCTGATTATATTCTGAGGAGTGTGTCTGGAGTGTGTATGTGTGTGAGAGTGTGTGCTGTTGATCAACGCCACTGTGGATAAGTTTGAGGAATGGAACAAGCATAAACTGCTCGCAAGGTATGTGTATGCCCCTCAGATTAACCAGTTTTATACACGCACACACACGCGCTCACACACACACGTGCGCGCACACACACACACACACACACACACAAACACAGCTGGTGCTGAAAACAGGTTATTGATTGACTGAAGCTTGCTAATGGATTTTTCCTGTACATGGCTGTCATCCACATATGCTCACATTTGAGATTTTCTTCCTGCCTCCCCCACTCCTTCATGCTGTTTTGTGCTCTCTCTCTCTCTCTCTCTCTCTCTCTCTCTCTCTCTCTCTCGCTCTCTCTCTTGCTCTCTCTTTCTTTCTCTCTCTCTCTCTTTCACTCATTTGTTTGCTTGCTTGCTTGTTCTCTCATTTTCTATCCAAAAAAATGGTGAAATTTATCTCAGCTTGAAAGAATTACAGTAAACAGTGCTACGTGTCCCCACATTACTGTCTGACTGACTCTCCTGTTCAATTTATGTGTGTGTCTGTGTGTGTGTGTGTGTGCGTGTGTGTGTGTGTGTGTGTGTTCTGCTAGTCTAATGGAGTTACCATTCTCAGCGTTTGAGATGGTCTTCATCATGATAGCTTTCACAGTTTTCTGCCTGTTCAGTGTGGCCTCCATATACTCACAAACAACAGCAGATAATGAAGGTTTGTGCATCACCACGCACATACACACACACACACACTCATCACACACACACTCACACTCACACACACACACACACACACTCATCAACATCAACACCACTGTAATACACACTCTGTTTTCAGTTTTCTAGCCTCATGTATATGTACATATATCTATATATTAAAGTGTACTGGGTTTCTTTAATTTTTTATGGCTGACTTTCTACAACAGAGATAAATCATAGTTAATTATAAAAGACTTACCTTTATATATATATTGTGTGTGTGTGTGTATGTGTGTGTGTGTGTGTGTGTGTGTGTGTGTAAATTAAATGTTTATCGCAGAACACGAAATACCCACAGAAAGGAAGAGTACTCAACGTAAAAGCAGCGCCAAGAAGAAGAAGAAGAAACAACTCATTTTAACTGACATGGATTTACCATGAGTCTTAACACACACACACACACACACACACAC
>NC_044505.1:14017615-14022615 GCF_902362185.1 Chanos chanos
ATCCCAAGTGTTCAGTGGAACTGGAAACGCTAAATTCCTGCGAGATTACGCTGAAAATCAGGAATTTTGTGTATGTTTATGTTTTGTTTAATCTTAGCTAGACAGCTCAAACGAACCAAGCAAAGTACTTTCATCCAGAGCATTTGAAATGAACTTAATCTCTCAACCATCTTTCCGGCTCATCGGATTGCTGGACCCTTAGGGGAAAGGCCAAAGATTTCTAGTCTGGGGTCACCGAGTTGAGATTTCAAGTGGTACTTATCACCTTTAGACTTCAAGAGCAACCGGAGACACAATACGTAGTTTCAGATTAAAATACTGACTCAGTCTCCTGTAAAACAAATCACGTGAAATTACAGCCTCGTGTACAATGGATTTGAGAGCTTGGGCGCGCGTGCCATTTACGTCCGTTTTACGGGGGTCGGTGGCTTTGACGTTCCATTTACTACAATTACATTTTCACAGTTTTTAATAACAACGCTCTAGATTTGATTGTGACGGCGCTTCCCCCCCCCCCCCCCTCACCAAAAACTAGAGCACAAGACAATAAGGATTTACTGTTTAACACCGTTCACTTGACTGTAGTCCCGTACGGCTGTGAGCAATTAATTTTACCCCGCAGGCGACTACACTCCACAGGTTACTGTTAGTCATGATGTTGAACACAATAGTTATGCGGTGCTGGCTACATTTGCATGTGGCTACAGCGGCGAGAGAGAGAGAGAGAGAGAGAGAGAGAGAGAGAGAGAGAGAGAGAGAGAGAGAGAGAGAGAGAGAGAGAGAGAGAGAGAGAGAGAGAGAGAGAGAGAGAGAGAGAGAGAGAGAGAGAGAGAGAGAGAGAGAGATCACATGCTTTCAGGAGGCGATGTAAACTTCGCAGCTCGAGTCATAAACACATTCTAACATCATCCCCTTCCTGTGTGCCATTTCACCGTTAGTGCGTTTCAGGATTGGGCACTAATTGACATTCATTGCAGGGAGTCCGCTACTCCTGTTATCAGATGAACTCTTTAATTGTTATATTGCTGCAAAGATTGACCGTTACCTGTAGAACCAACCGTATTAATCTGGTTTATGTAAAACAACATCCAACGTTTAGAAAAGGACACTTTCGAAACGCACTCTTCAAGTTCTAACCTCAACTCTTTGATTTTTGTTCCAGATTTCCTGAATCTAAGGAAAAAGTATCGAAGAAACTGCTTGTACAAACGGTGTATTCCTCTTCACATTAAAGTCCCCATTCCTTGAGGTGAGTCTCTCTCTCTCTCTCTCTCTCTCTCTCTTTCTCTCTATCTCTCTGTATTTTCTGTGAAAAGTGCAGGAGTTACATGAGTCTGAAATTCTCTAAATGTCCAAGCACCAGAATTCTTTAAGTGAGAGTCAACTCTACAGGGTTAAAAATACCATGGATACCATCATTGGTCTGTGACAACCCAGGCATCAGCCCCCAAAAGCAGAGTGTGTGTTTTAGTCTGCCCTCCAGTTTGGGGCTGTTTATTACTCCTTTGCACGTGTGTGTCCATGTGTGTCCTCGTCAGATTCATTAAGGCAGCTCTTATTAGACCAGCTGCATTCCAAGGTTCAGAAACACACACACAAACACACACACACACACATACACACACACACACACAAACACACCGGACAAATAACTCTTACACTGAATGAGCAGTGTAATTACAGCATCTTTACTGCTCCCAGACTTTCTCTAAGACTGAAAGTAAACACACACACGCACGCACACACACACACACACACACACACATACACACACGCGCGCTTAAAGATCACAATAGAGTGGTAAACTCAGTTACACTCTCCCAAGCCTCAGCGCTAATAATACACTCTCTCTCTCTCACACACACACACACACACACACACACACACAGAGAAGTGGTACAAGCCCTGCCCCCACGAGGACATAGAGACTGGGCCGTTGTGCCACACACAGAGGAACGAAGCAGTAAAATAGAACCAGTCACAAAAAAAAACCCCCCCTTCCTCTCACTGCTCTATAATCAGTTCAGCACAGAGCCTTGAGACTCAAGAACCATCCATAAAAACTATAAAAAACGACACCCGAGGCCGTCGTCTGACTGGTCCTGTGATTTCTTGCTTTGTGAGTTTCTTTTAAAGTGTTTGGTTAGTCAGAAACTGAGTAAGTGTGTGTATGTGTGTGTGTGTGTGTGTGTGTGTGTGTGTCAGTCGAAATGACTCTTGTTAATGGTGCTGGAGCTGTTTTTGTTCAAGTACAGACAACAAGGCTCAAGTTTACAAAACTGTACAGAAGCAACTGCAGCCACACATACACACACACACACACACACACACACAGACCAATGACAGACGCATACACAACAGCTGATACGTACACACACACACATACGCACACACACACACACACACACACACACACTTTGACCTAGAACCTCAGTGGCATAATGGTGGTATTCATGATCGTCCAAATACTCAACCTGTGTGTATGTGCGAGTGTGTTAAGAGCTCTCCTAAAGTGTGAGAATATGTGTTAAAGGAGATGGTTGAAACCTGTGTGTGTGTGCGTGTGTGAGAAGCAACGCCGTAACTGTGAGGACTCACACTCCCGAAGACAGCGCCTCCTCGGAGCCGCCTACTGTTTTCATACTTTCTGGAGAGGTCGTCACCTTTAACCTTTGCTCCCTGACCCCCACACAATGAGTTAGAGCCAGTCTGGAGTTAACAAAACACACACACACACACACACACACAAAAACTGAATATGTACTTGTATTTATAATTCCAAATTGTATTAATCTCTTTGTAAACTTTAACAGCAAGAATTAACATACTGTTATCTGTTTCCTCCACAGGAGAAAAGGAAAAAACACACAGAGACTAACCTTTACACAACCATATCCAAACGTCCTTACAATGCTGAGGGGAGGGGAAGCCAAACCCAAACGTCAGAGAAACCTTATTCAAACGTTCATACAACACTGGACAAGAAAGATGACTGTAAACCGTACAGCTTCACCCAGAGCAAAAGCCTGCGTCTGGTCATACCAAAGACATGCCTTAGAGTTACGTTTGTGTGTTTGTGTACTCAGCATGATAAAAAAGTGTTGTATGTGTGTGTACGTGTGTGTGTGTGTGTGTGTGTGTGTGTGTGCAGAGTTTGTGTGAAACGGTGTTTTTGAATCATTTGTAATACTACTCCAAGTTCCCCAAATCTAGATAAAGAATAAGACAGTATTTAAGACAGTCACAGTAAAGCTGAAATCTCATACTTTATCTTTGTATATATATATCTATATATCATTGGGGAGTTTTGCTGAGTAAAATGTGTTTATGTAAATTATGCACTTCAGATGTTTTACAAATATCCTCTTTAATAAAACGCGAATACTCTTTGCAAACTGTGACTGACTGCGTGTTGTCTCTGGTAAGTTTAGTCCACGGACAAACTGAACTACCCTGAATAAAGCTAACAGGTCCTGGTTTTCAGGTTATACTGCAAATTTTTATATTTTGAGTCATCAGCTCAAGACATGACAATTAAACATTAAAATGTCTCCTCTATTGAAGGGCGGGTAAAAATGGTGGCCTGTGTGTGTGCGTTCGTGTGTGTGTGTGTGTGTGTGTTCAGCCTACGACAGAAGACAGAACCGATACAATGGCAAGGTTCCATTTATTCACAGAATAATGTCATAAAAAGTCTTTCACCTCAAACATCAGCAGGAAACGGAAAAAACTTAAAAGGAGACAAACATTTGGTGAAAATCAAATCACAAACACACCATTTAAAATAAGTTCAGTGCATGTTTTTCTTTAAACATATACAACAACAAAAACAGGACACATTCACAGAGCTTACAAGACCAAACTTTTTGCTCCTGAAAGGCGATAAAAGGAAGAGAGAAAAAAAAAAAAAAGCAACGTCAAACTCTGACAACACTGCTTTCCAAATCCTTTCTTTTCTGCCTCTCTTTTTCTCTCTCTCTCTCTGTCAACCTTCTCTCTGACACACTCATAAACAAACAAAAAAAACCCCCCCATGAAAACAATGTTGCACATTTGAATGAATCTCTAGCCATAACGACAATCTGGTTTGGTAAATCCAGGTACGATTTTAAAAGCAGTCCTTGGTTAAAGGTCTCGGACGTGTGATTCAGTAGATATTTAAGTAGGAGCTAAAGTTCCGGACTTCCTTACTGCATCTATTGTCTTGCGGGGCTTGTTGGCATGGTAACGTGAGAGCGTCATTAGGGAGGGGTTACTAAGGGTCGTTTCCCACTAAAAAAAAAAAAAAAAAAAAAGCCCTGTGATCAGTCATTCATGCCTGCCTCTGTCAAGCACACACGATATATACCAGGACACTTGATCTGTTTACACACACACACACACACACAATGATATATTACACACACACACACACACACACACCCTGTCTGTTCATCCCAAGACATTCTACACACACTCAAAAAATAAAAAAATTACAGGTTCCAAGAAGCAAACACTCCCATCTCTCTCTCTCTCGTTCTCATTCTTATTCTCGTATCTGTTGAGAGGTGAGTGCCAGGATTCTTTTGCTCAGTGATGTGTTGTGTTGTTTCAGATACTCGATCAGATCAGCTTGTTTCTCCACCACCTCCTCCAGACTGGACCCGTCCCTGTTCAAACGCGCACACACACACACACACACACACACACACACACATACAGCAAAGTTCTTATCAGTGTATAACACACACACACACAGGCGAATACAACAAAGTTCATATTAATGTATAAGCCATGCACGTGTGCGCACACACACACACACACACAAATACAGCAAAGTGCATAAGCATAGTGCATTGTATTATGAGTGCATAACACACAAACACAGACTCATAGACAGATACACACACACACACACACACACAGAGACTCATAGACACACACACAGACACACAACCATTCCCTTCTCTCAGCAGCATACACTGATTTTAGGGGTGTGTGTGTGTGTGTGTGTGTGTGTG
>NC_044505.1:14025115-14045115 GCF_902362185.1 Chanos chanos
ATCAAATTTGGCTAAGGGCTATGGTTAAATAAACATAATATGAATGGTTAACCACTCTAAAAAATCTCTCTCTCTCTCTCTCTCACAAACACTCCAGATCCACTAAACATCCATTTACCTTTACCCCAATTCTGCCAGATGCTCTGTAGTAGCAAAGCCAGTGTTGTGGTAATAGCTTATCAACTGAACAAAACATTCTCTCTTTTTTTTTTTTTCCCTCTTTTCTTTTTCTCCATACATATTCACTCTACATCTTCTCTCTCTCTCTCCCTTTTCATTCCCTTTCCTTCTCTCACCCCTTTACACCTTTTTACTTCCTCACGTTTCCCTCCATATAGCAGTCATGTTCTCTCTCTCTCTCTCTCTGAATAATTTTGAGGCGTTTCGATGGACACAATAGGAGTTCAGCTTGGCCGTGCGTTATGTGGGACAATGCATGCAACATCCTCGCTCCCTTTGAAGGGTCCTAAACTCTCTTTGAAGGGCACTAAATTGCCTTTGAAGTGGAAAGAACCTGCATGCCAATCTATACAAGTCTGGGTATTCATGTTCAAATGAAGAGAGATACAACATCAGCATGCTTCAAAAGACACTTCAAAGGCATCTGGAGCATGACTTTGGCTTAACTGGGCTTTCCTCCAGGAAGAGAAAAAAAAAAAAGAGAAAAAGAGAGAGATAGATTGATTGATTGACTGATTGACAGACGCTCGGGTGGGTTGCCATGTCACATTAGCACGATCAGATAGAAAACGGATCTGAATGTGTGGCGAGTCAAATATGGGTAGAGAGAAAAAACGGCATGCGCGTGCACACGCACGTACACACACGTGCGCGCTCATTCTCTCTCTCTCTCTCTCTATGTCATTATCTTTGCTCAGCTGTGTTTATGAACTGCTTGGATGATGAAGTTCATTCAGATGAGACTGTAGAGGGTGTGTCTCTGTGGAAAAGACACTGCCGAGCTTGGCTTCACTAATCAGCTGAAGAATTCAGGGATAAAGTGTGTGTGTGTGTGTGTGTGTGTGTGTGTGTCTGAGTGTCAACAGAAGGACAATGCCATGGTTCGTTTGGGTGGGGTAGCTTTAGGTTGCCTTTGGCAAAGATGAGACCAATATTTAAGACCAGACCCCCCCCACGTCTTTCTTCTCTTTCTCTCTCTCTCTTTCTCTCTCTCTCTTTCTCTCTCTCTCTTTCTCTGTCCCTGTAAATATGACCTATTTCTATGAGAATTCTGACCTGTTCAGCTTATAACTGTTCAAGCCACAGAAAAAAGAAGTGAAAGAAACAGCAAGAAGATGTAGAACAGAAAAGGAGTGAGGAAGCGAGAGAGGGGTGAGACAGAGAGAGAGAGAGAGAGAGAGAGAGAGAGGTGATTGTCATACTGCCTAAAGCCTGGTGTGTGTCTCTGAAAGGGGTGAAGGGGCTTTGTGATGCGTTTGGCAGTGAACAGAGATGGGGGAGGTGAGTGTGTGTGTGTGTGTGTGTGTGTGTGTGTGTGCATGTGCATGTGCATATGTGTGTGTGTGTGTGTGTGTGCGCTGGATCTTTTGCCAAAACTCCAAATGTGAACAGAGTTGATAAAGTATACACAGCAGCACATACATACATACATACATATATATATATATATGTGTGTGTGTGTGTGTGTGTGTTTTACCTGTGTATATGATTAACACACTGACTGACACCAGCAGCTCCAAAATGATGACTACCAGCAGCAGGTACACAGAGAGATTCTTCACTTTTTTCTCCAACGGCGATTCAAAAGACAGCACCGCAAGTACAGCAGCGTTACCTGCATGCACGTGCACACACACACACACACACACGCACACACACACACACACACACACACACACACACACAGAGAGAGAGTTAAAACATATTACTGTGTCTCACTCAGAGACTTCTATTGCCTGGCCAAAAAAAAAAAAAGTCGCTGTTTGGATTTGGAGCCTCTGGAGGCAGTGTTATGATCTGGGGTTGCTTCAGTTGGTCAGGTCTAGGCTCAGCAATGTTATGTGGCAATAAAATGAAGTCAGCTGAGTACCTGAATGTAATGAATGACCAGGTTATCCCATCAATGGATTTTTCCTTCCCTGATAGCCTGGGCATATTCCATGATGACAATGCCAAGATTCATCAGGCTCAAATCGTGAAAGAGTGGTTCAGGGAGCATGAGGAATCATTTTTACATATGAATTGGCCACCACAGAGTCCTGACCTTAACCCCACTGAAAGTCTTTTGGGATGTTCTGGAGAAGACTGGAGTGGAGTGGTTCGACTCTCCCGTCGTCAACGAGATCTCGGCCAAAAATTAATGCAACTCTGGACGGAAATAAATGTTTGCAGAGGGTTGTCGAAACAATGGCACGGTGAATGCCTGCCATAATCAAAGCTAAAGGCAGTCCAATGAAGTATTAGAGTGTGCGACTTCTTTTTTGGCCAGGCAGTGTACTTTACACCTTGTAGTGTTAGTGCTGCCACCTAGTGGTAATCATTGGTGCAAATTAAACAGATTTTACTGTAAATTGACATCAATCTTCTCAATTATTCTGGGAGGAGTAAATGTAGCTTTCAACTATATAAAGTAAGGTTTAAAGTCACAGAGTACTGTGTAACGCTGTGTGTATGAGGGCGTGTCTCACCTATTGAGTTTAAGAGCAGGGGCGCTCGTTTGAGGTCACGTGTCGCTCTGTAAAACTGCAGGTAACCTCTTTGCCTGGCTGCACTGTGATGATACTGAACTGTTCTCTCAAAGATGAAGAAAAGAAACCAGACAACCACCTAAAGAGAACACCAATGCAGACAACAGGATGATGTCATAAAGGGAATCAGCGGAACTTCGCACTGGAGCCGACAGAACATCCAGTTTCATCCGAACGAGTGGAAGATTAGGATGGATGCTTCTTTAAGAACTTTATAACAATCTTTTCTTTGTGAAGAGTCTCACCTTGCCCAAAATGACAAAGGTCCTTGAGTCTACTTGGCTCAATACTGCAGAACATTCTGTCGAGTAAGTTTCCGTCAACCAGCACAACGTTGCCAAAACCACACACACACTCACATACACCACCTAAAGGAGATGGGGAGAATGAGGGAGAGTGAATCTTAACGCAACAAGAAATAAAAAAAAATCTGCTTGAATTCATTTAATTGCTATACACTGAATTTGTCCGTTTTGTGGTCAACTTAACAGGCTCTGTTTGTTCTAAGTCATCTACAGCTGGGAACCCTGCTAAGGGAGAGTAGACATCACAGTAGGGCTTCTGTTAGCGGATAATATTAAAATTAAATCATTACTTTTGGCTTAATGTTCTACAACTGAGAAATACAAATTCATAGTTTGTTGCATATCCACCCTGTGTTGGGTGACTTTTAACAGAAGTGTGTGTCAGTGAATTCGTGTGTAAGTGTGTATGCTCACATGTACAAACGACATTAGGCCTGCTATCCAAGACGTGGGCAGCTTCTGAAACTCCCTCTTCATGGCCGATTCTAATGCATCCTGAGATATAAGCGGGCCATCAATCAAAGGGTCGTCATCCACGCTGAGCGTGATATCACCGGACGAGTTGTTCTATCGACACACACAACATGAGCGCGCGTGTGAGAGGGAGAGAGCGAGAGTTTGACACCACCAAGTCAATAGGACACCTATCTGACTACACAATTATAACTTTTACTATCTGTTTGAAGTTCGAGCATTTAAAATGTTTAAAATGTGTATTAGCGTCCAGTAATTGGCTATAGACATACTCTGCAAGTATGACTAGACAAAAGAGCGGGGATTGACTAAACGACCCGCGGGGAAGCGCCATTTGCAGCACATCTCGTAGGAATGGTGCGTCCTTTGATAGGTTAGAAGGCTGTCTTGTATCGTCTGATGAAATGGAAGGCTTTGAAACCCGTTTGTTTTTCATGTTGGACAAACCCTGACCAACTACTTTCGATATTCATTCACCCAGCTATCTAAGGCACAACGTATCTGTAAAAAACTTCCTGGATTCAAAGTAGAATTCATAAACAGGTCGCGTCTTGCTGCACAGTATATACTGTCTTATTCGTCATCAAGACCAATACATAAGCGAAGGTAATATCAGTACGTGTGAAATATCAGTCGGCTGATTTGAAACTAAACGAACTACTGTCACATGAAGACATCACCTGACTAGATTGCCGCAATGGAGAGCAAACAATGACAAGTTCATAATCAAATAACATACTCCTAGCTAGAACAATGCAATGGAAACAAATACACACCAAATGGGACGTAGGTCTTTTAGAGTCCATTTTACAGAAACATGGGCCAAAAAGCACAACGCGAACGCGGAAAAGACGGACAGAACATTACAGAAACTAAAAGGTTACGGTTATTGCCTCGAAAGCCAAAACATTCTCTCACTTCCGTCGCCTCACAAATTTCTGAAACGTCAAAATAAAAGTCTCCTTTAACCGGATATCAGTGGCGTTCATTCACTCGACGACGGAAATAAGACCAGGAAAAACATAAACAGATTTAACAGATTCAAGAGAAAACTAGGGGGCTAAACAACATGTTAAGGCTTGGTGTTAACTTATGCTTGCTAAGCCTTTATGTCAAACTTAACGACGAAGAAAAAAAAGCAAGACGCAGCAAAATTAAGAAAGTTCATTATAGCTACCAACATAATATTTATTGATTCTGCACGGCTTGGTCATTATTTAGATATTGCTTGCATTGCTGTGACTTTTGCAGGAGGCAAAGTGTACATTCTCTATATTTTTGTATTGTTTCAGGACAGTAGAGCCTCCGTCTATAAACTCGTTCATACCATAAACAAACTCTGTTCCCAAATGTTTAAAATGTGTATGGCGACCCAAGTAAATGACAGACACACCCAACACTATGTTTTGTTTGTTTTTGTTGTCTAAAATAAGTTTATGCAATACCCTTTTTTGTTTAACTCTTGTTGTTTTAAACATACATTATACGCAGAGATTCATGTCTAGCAATTGCTTGCGGTGCACGGGATCCTTAATGAGTTAGATTCGCTATTAGTGAGTAAGAAGATGTCAGTTTTAGTCAACTAGCCTATATGTGCGAAGAATAACAAAATGTCGCTTTAAGTCAACTATCAAGTTTTCTAAATTACTTTGTTAATTTTGAGAGTGACAAAATTAGAATGACTAGTTAAGTAGTCTTAAGTGTATCTGAACTAGGGCTGTCACGATATCAGATTTTCACTACACGATTATCCTGCAATGAATTTACGATAACGATATTATCCCGATATCTACAGACAATTTAAACAAAATAACAATGTTATCAGTCAAGTTCATCTTTAAATTTATTCACTGTGTGTTTTGTCTCTTTTTGGCAAATGAATTACACTTAAAATACGAGTGTAGTGAGGTGGAGAGCAAGGTTATAATTCCATTTTCAAATTCGTTTTTATTTTGATCCTATGTTCGCATTCAGTCTGAATTTCCGTTCAGTTTTAGTTCACCAGTGGTTTCATCAGTTTCAGTTTAGTTTTTATTTCACGGACTCATTTCTATTTCGTTTTAGTTTATTATAGTTTCAGTTTTAGTTTTAGTAATTAGGACAAAAATCGTAAAGGATTAGTGCAGCGTGAAAAATCACTGCTTATTATTGAAGATATCAACATTTCAGGACGAAAATTAACTAATATATGCCATACATTTGTTTCAGACTGAAAGCCTGAAACACAGATAGACCTAAAAGGCAAGAGCAATTTGTTCATCATTCACGCTCTGTCTCCGTACATCTTTTCTCATGAATAGGCTAATGTGTATCTTATTCGGTGGTAACTTTGAAGGTGAACTTTAAGATTTGTGTGATTTTTCCCTTTGATTTCCACGTCACAGAAGCTGTTACCTGAATTTACCATACATTTGTTTATACCGCTTTCACAATTTAATTCGAATTAGCCCCAGGACTACAGGACTCACACTTTTCCTCCCTGATATACCTGAATTCTTCACCTGATAATATTGGCCTACTTCCATTAGTTAGCGAGCAGGGTTTCCGCTAGGATTTTTTCTTGCCGGTCCGGTGTCCGGAAAGATTTTATTTTACTGGACAAATGTGAAACTTGCCGGTCATGTTTCAATAACAGTTTATGTCCAGGGTTAATTTCGTCAACGAAAACTATGACGAAAAATGTTTCTCAACGCACTTTTTTCCACGAGGAAAAGGAGATGATAACTGAATAAAAATGCACCTTTGAAAATCTGTGACGAAATGTATTACCATTCTCGTTGATGAATAAGAACGAAACGAGAATGTCAAGGTATCTGAAACAGAGAACAGAGCAACAAAAAAATAAAGTTATCAAATTCAGTTACTGTACAAAGTGTGCAATTACAAAAATAATTCAATAGTGTTGATAATATAAGTGTTCGATACCATTTTATACTGACTTTATAGCACAATATCCGAGCTCCATCAGTAACCATTACAGGATAATTTCGCAATCATAAGAGCAGAATGCTAATTTTGTCGTCGGAAGAAATAATCCAGCATTGAGGAGTGTAATTCATGAAAATAGCGTGTATTTTATCTCATTTCATATTTCAGGTTTTCTACGAAATGTATGCATGCCTCTCTCTTCCTCTTCCCAGCTAACGTTATGTTATCTAATGCTAACTTTAAAGTTAGCCTATCAGTTGCGTTAGCGAGCTAATTTATCTCTCAGTCTTGACACTTTGACAGTAAAACATCTCAAATATTTAATGTAATATATAGCCACCACGAATATTAAAACCCCCTATAGTAAGCTAAGATTAG
The DNA here is from genome assembly GCF_902362185.1 of Chanos chanos. Taxonomy (NCBI): domain Eukaryota; kingdom Metazoa; phylum Chordata; class Actinopteri; order Gonorynchiformes; family Chanidae; genus Chanos; species Chanos chanos. The sequence continues at coordinate 14,031,909 of NC_044505.1, forward strand.
CTAACTAACTAAATTAACTTAGTGTAGGTGTTTGTGAAACTGTAGGGTTAACTGTAGAGTCTCTATCTGACTACAGATACTAACATTTCAAGGTGTCTCAATTATAATAATGACCATTGTGACAGGCACCAATGTATGACGGCATATAATGTTACACAATGTAAATAAACTATAAACATTTACGAATATTCAATTTGGTATATTCATTCAAACATTAGATAAATAAATGCATGCTTACCTGATATGGATTCACAAATGAGATGCGTGAGGTGCCGTTGGTCTTCCACACGATGGCCTCCCGGTCAACTATAATTCGATGACTTCTCGATCATATTGGCCGCCATAAATCGATGGCTTTTCAATGTCACACCATCATTTCCAGGTCAATTATAAATCTATGACTTTTCAACGTCATTGTCGTTACCTGTAGTTGACGTCATTGTCGTCAACTAGAAATCGATGCTCAATCATTTATAATCATGACAACTATAAATCAATGTTATTCCAACGTCACTGTCATCAACATTACTATACTGTCGGGTCTCATCGGTGTTGTAATGGCGATCCATCATTTATTTAGCACTGAGATTTCAGTTTCAACCATAATGATGATTCAGATGGAAAATCAATATTTTTTCAATGTCGTCTTGCTATCTGGGTAGCGTAGACAGCATAGCTAGATACCAGCAGGGCTCACACTGCCGCCGTTGAATATCTGAGTGTTTGATGAAATCACTGTAAGGATTCAAGTGAAACGCAAAAACGTAAATTGACTGAAATGTGACAAAAATGCATTTGACTAAAATTTGACTTGTATAGTTTTCGTTGACTAAAACTAGACTAAAACTAATAATGATCAAATGACTAAAATATGACAAAAAACAATATGTATTTTAGTCAAAAGACTAAAACTAAGACTAAATCAAAATCATCTACCAAAATTAACACAGTATGTCACAAATGCAAATAGAATGTAGCCTACACCTGGGTTGACAAAAGAATGACAAAGACCACAAATCAGTTTGACTGTTTAATGAACAGTAGCCTAACAATTAAGCCAAAACGAACACGATGGAGCAGATCAGCATTAGCCGCTGAAATGTAGGCTATTTCGAATCATCTCTAACCTGTAACATCTGAAAGCCCTCTGACTACTTGAAATCAAACGTGTCCAATGTGTCTTTGCAGCTTGCAATGCTGCTAATAGACTGTTTCGCTGTCAAAACCAGTGTTCTGTCGAGTTGTGCTACCTATCGATATGTGTTACCTAGAGCACAATCTTGGATTATGGTTAGGGCTGGAAATCTAAATTTTCCTGTCAGGTACTAATTAGGGTTAGGGTTGAGGAGGGGGTTAGACTCTGCTATCGATTCGCCCTATGGTAGCATTTCTCGACAAAGTAGCACAACTCGTCAGAACACCCTACCTGTAGCACAGGCGAATGCTAGGGGCACCACCATTGTATGGTTGTCAGCTATAGCTACACAGAATTTTCGGAGTGTGACACCCACCGCCTTAAATGGATACAACATCCGCTGTCTTGAAACGATAAGGACAATTATTTTTTGTCTTTTCTTATTTTATTTTCTTATTTTCCTTAGTTTTTTAGCAATCGTTTTTAGTTTCGTTTAGTTTTAGCTTTACATTTTCTTTGGGTAAATTATTTTATTTCAGTTTACGAAAATGTCTCAAAAGCATTAGTTTTCATTTTAGTTTTAGTATATGATAATAACCCTGGTGAACGGTCTGTAAGCTTTTTTTCCATCAAGTAATTACACCACTTAATGGATACCCAGATAGCGAAATTTGTCTGGCCCACCTCTGGGCCACACTTTCAGTTCTCACATACTCACTATTTCCACAGTGTTGCTGTCATTGTTTATTCTAATCAGAATTGTCCAGAGAAAAGATATTACCAACGCTTGGTGTTCTCTAGCTTGCTTTATAGCGACCAGAGTGTTTTTGACTGCTTGACATCTTGTTCTTTTTCTTAAATTCTACTATTGTGTGCTGTTTGAATTTACGTTTAAATGCACATGCATTTAAAAAAACTGATGATTTAAAAACACAAACAATTGCTGTTATTATTATTGTTGTTATTATTTTTATTTCAGTTTTTGTAAACATGCTCATGGAGGTGTAATTGCATGAGCTTCATCCTCTTTATTCTCAGATCAAGATGACCAGGGTCTCTGAGATTCTCGACCACCCGCTGACTCTTAGACCACTGCTGGCACTATGTCCATCACAGGCTCTGTCTCCATCACAGGCTCTGTCTCCATCACAGGCTCTTTCTCCACCCCAGGCTCTGTCTCCACAGCAGTCTCTGTGTCCATCACAGGCTCTGTGTCTACCACTGACTCAGTGTTCAGCTCTTCTCCCTGCACTGGGTCTTCTCCCTGGACTGAGTCTTGGTTCTGCTCTGACTCTTCACCCTCTACTTTCTCCTCCGCTGGCTGATCCTCCAGGCAGATGATCTCGATGTCACTCAACTCTGCCACCCCCTCACAGCTGCTCTCCTTATCTGAGCCCTCTGAACACTCAATTTTGAGCTGAAAACTGTTCGCAGAGAGGATCTCATGTTCCGTCAGAGTCTCATCAGTGGCCTCTTCAATCTCATACACAGCCATCCCCGGCAGCTGCCAGCTCTCTGAATCAGGGCTATTCTTCCCTGAGGACAAGAAGAGTGGCTGCACTATGTCTGGTGTCCTCGGGGGTGTCCCAGGCTGGATTGATATTTCCTCAACCGTCGTTATCACGTCCCAGAGCACAGTAAATTCCGAATCGGCGGCCTTTTCAACGTTCTTGTTGTTTCTGTCCCCTGATTTGGCTTCTTCTGCAGGTGAAGGAGGTCTAGAGTTCCGGCGGTAAACATAATCGGAACTTCGTGTTGTCCTGGCCCTGCAGCAGCATAAGATGCTAGCCATTTGGAGGAAAGCGCTTACATTGCGTTCCTTTTTTCCTTTCCTCTTTTCCGTTTCGAACTCTCCCCTGCTTCGGTCATCCATAACACAAGGTTGGTTAGAAGCTACTTGGTCACTATGAGTTTGACCCATGTCTAGTCTTCCTGGTTGTTAGCGTATATTAAAATAGTAGAGCAAAATTAGAACTTTGCAATAGGCAGGAAAAAGTTCAACTGAGGAAAATGAGAAGAGCTGGCGCTTTTATATACGCTCATCCCATGTGACGTCACAATCGACCGTGGAACGGCTGTTAGTTACTGGGCGTCCAAGCGACTCTTGTAACCACAGATTTGCAACTCGGTAACAACCAAAAGAGTGACAATCAAAACTGTAACTGGTAATAGGACATTGTATCGTCGATTTTTTCTTGTTTTGGAGACAATTGCGTATGCTTAGATATGCAAAAGATTTCACTTAAATAGTCGCATTTGAAAATGCCCCCACTGAAAGTATGCAAAACGAAGCTGGGTTAACGTGAATCTGCCGCACCTCTGAATCTTTCCCGGTATCTTTTCAAAGAATACTGTCAAATAATGTGATAGCACAACATTTCTCGACATTGGAGTACAGTTATTGTTACATCTGTTTTGGTCCTTGTTACAGTTCACACATTTGTATCTGTGCCGACAGAACATTCCAGCTGACAGAGACACAGTTCCGTGCCCGTGAGCCACCACTGTTTTTTAACCACAAATTATAATGCAAAACAACATAATATAATATAATATAATGTAATATTAGGGAGATCCCAATCCGGGTCATTTAATATTGAGTATCTGCCGATACCGTGTCCCGATCCGATACTTGTATTTTCCTAGATAATACAGTTGCACAGTGCACATTTCAAGCAGGCCTACATTTAAGTTATTAAAATCAATTCAATGTAGGCCTATATGCTTCACAATTGAATAGAAAGGCATTAAGAAAAAAATGCCTGCATCCAAGGTGTTCCTTAATTTTTTTTAATTTTTTTAATTTTACAAAATAACAAAGTAAACCTTGTTGTAAAGCTTCGGTAGGGCCGTGTATCTCCAAAAGCTCCAAAAAAGACGGCGAAAACCTGAGGTGCGTTAGCAAAGAAATAAAACATTCGCGAACATTTTCCAACAGTTTTTCGTTTGCTTTGAGTTCACTGCGAACGTTTGTTAACACACACAAACAGTCTCAGGAGGTAGTTCTCGGCGAACAAACATGGATGCTGGACTGAGGGAGATGTGTGCCAAGATGGGAGTTATACGAGAAAATATACGAAAGTGTTCGATTTTATTTAATCTTCTTACAATAATTCAAGTGGTGAACTTGTCTAACTGTCAGTTTCGTTGGTACTTCTTCTGAAAGCCTCTTTTTTGTATGCTATCATTATCAATCCTTAGCGTCAGTTACGCGAGTGTATTGCCCTCCGTGGTCTTTAGTTTAAGCTGGCTCGCATACATCACATACAGCAAAAGCGTTAGGTATTTAAGTTTTGAAATGATACCTTGGTTGTTGTTAGCAGCCTTGAGGATTAATGTCGTCGGAGTATGCTGACCTAAAAACGTTACGTTCAAATTTAAAAGTTAATGGAAAACCCGTTCGCCTGGAACGTTCGCCTCAGTTGGCCGAATTTGAAAGCACCGCTGTATTCGCTACCACAGCGATGGGCTGGTCATCCAAAGCGATTAATTCGATTACCCTCTCGGTAATCTTTTTGGCCTTGTCGCTGTCTCGAGGAAATTTCTCTCTCCTTTTAAATGTATATTCTCCAATGTGTGTTGCTTCGGAGCAGCCTTTGCCAGAGTTACCTGAACGAACTCACTGTATTCCGTTGAGTGTTTGTTTTTTAGGTGCCATATCAAAGTGGTAGTAGCTTATTAAACGCAGCTCTGTTCCTACCGCCTTGCGAAATGCTTGCATTGCAAACATTATAAGTGGCTGCTGGACTGCTTTTGTTTCTCAGTTTAAAATATTTCCACACTGCAGACATTTTGGCCACGTCCTGCCACAAATTAGACAGTTTTAAGACAGCTGTATGACAGCTGACGTAAAACAAAGGATCGGGCTTAGGGTCGTGTTCAATAAAGCCGATACGATTAGTGAAAAAATGCCTTTATCGGCCCAATACCGATCTTTGAGATCGGATCGGGACATCCTTATGTAATATAATATAATATAATATAATATAATATAATATAATATAATATAATATTCTTTCAGAATTCACTAATAGCATAGATGCAATTGAGTATATCATGAGTCTGATGTAATAGAAGTAAAGAGTAGTCACCAATACCATTCTAATATCTAGTCAGTTGCTAAATATGCCATAGATTAAATGAAAAATCTCCAAATGGTCTATAGTAAGGTGGTAAGTAATGAACAAGTTGCGATCTCAAATAAAGAGTAAGAAATTATATACTATAAATTTGAAATTGAAATTGTAATAAGTAATATACGTGTTATAAGTACATAATAGCAATGTAATTAACAACATAGACCCCCATGGGTAAGTTAGGTCTCCCTTAGACATTCAGCATACGACAAGAAAGGATATTTACTGTATTTTGTATTTACTATTTCAATTTTAGTGTTGGACCTAAACCATTGTCTAAATATCTGAGTGCACTACTACTATAAAATGTGGTATCATTGTCTCTCAGCATCAGGGATGTGCGCGCGCACGCACGAACTCACACACACACACACACACACACACACACACACACACACACACACACAGACATACAACCACACACATTTTAACCCAACAAGAAGAACACAAACTCATTTAATTCGTTTTCTACAATGAATGTGTCAGTTTCGTAGCCAGTGAAGATAATAGGTATGCCAGTGGTTCTGTTTATTTATATATACACACTGAGAGATGTCAGCTCAGCACCCTCCCCCCCACGCACACACACACACACTCACACACACACACACACACACACACACACACACACACCCCAATCATTCAACGCTGACATTTTAGTTAACGTGTAGCTGAGTGAAAACAGGGTGACAGAACACACGCGACAGGAGTTAGATTCCAAGTTCACTGACATTTAAAGGAGGAGATGTTTGTTCACAGAGCAAGAAGGCAGCAGCACATACTCAAAGTGACAGAAAATCTATAGACGTTCTATAATTTTAGAGACGCTGTATAAACTAAGCAGGTTTTTGTTTGTTTGTTTGTTTTTACCAGAAAACTCCACGTAATGGGGACTAGGACAATTCAAATTCAACTGAAATTCAGAGGAATTTAACAACCAATAAAGGGACGTTATTTGAAATGACCAAACATAAACAATGTGGGACGACTGTCTAATGACCACTTTGAGCGTCAGTTTAATGGCGCTAATTTAATGGTAGCGGAAGAGAATTGATATAAGACTGCCATCTTTTAAATATTATTTTAAAAGCGTGTGCGTACCTAGAGACTGTAAGCATTTGAATTCATATTTTCGTTATATCTATACAGTTCTTTTCTCAATTTCCAATAGACTATGCAAAATAATCTAAATGTGCAATCCCAACTTCGATTTCCGACAACGCAAAGTTTACATTGAACTTCATGGATCTCCAATTCCTGGGGTTCCAGTTCCATTCCAGTATCATTTTCTAAATACTTTTCCAATTCCAGCTCTTCACTGGAGCTCGTTTTATGGAATATACTCATGAACTGACTCAAGCAACGATCCTGTGACAGAAAAGAGGGTTGCGTCTCACGCGTCGCGTCTTGTCAGCTGGTTGTTTACACTTTCTCCACTAGGTGGTATTGTTGCTTTTCACATGAACCGTCATGCTTCACAGTCCTGCAAAATATTTTGACCAAAAAATGTCCCGGACCCACCATCTGATTTTGTGGACGCACACTCTCATATAAATCAGCTTCATTACTTTAGTGCTATAGAATCACGGGGTAACCTGCGCGAGCGACGACAGTTGACTGAAGGAGTGAGGCGGGGCTCAGGCACTTCAGAATCGCTGTTCATTAAGTGGTCCGTGATGCGTGCATAGGCAACACACACACACACACACACACACAGAGAAGCACAGCGCGCGCGAACACGCACACGCACACAAACACACATGTATGGACACGCTCCCCGCCAGTGGAGGCGTGTTTGCGCTGTCGTTGACAGTGAACATGTGTAAGCCGTCGTGCGGAAAGCTCTCCAGGTAAGTTCACACAGATTTCTCTCTATTCAGCTGCCAGCGAATAATTGGCCATTCAGTATGTGTAACTTACTGTGACCATTTCTAAATTATACGCATAGACAGGCTTTACTTGAACAGGGATGTCAAACTGTTTTATGCTAAGCTTCAATAATATTTTTTAAAAAAAGGGTTATGTGGATGTACTACTCTTTGTCAGCTCTACTGTGTTGTACTCGCTTGATGAGATATATGCTTGAGACTCTACTTCGGTCTATTAAAGCTTCAAGATACGGCAATTATAATCCAGCGCCTAATTAGGATATTGGCCAAAAACCATGACCAAACGCGCTCAGGACATCACGGTAATTCGGTTATAAGGAAAAGAGGTGGGTAATTAGGAATAGGGAAGTGGGTACTGTACTTTGACCTGTTTATGACGAGTGGTTGCAGTGAAAGCACTTAACTTTGAAGTTTTATGGCGCCACTGAGGTAAAAATTACGGCGTAGATAACGGTGCGCGAGGTTAATGTTCACATTAACCGCTCTGCCTGTCATTCGCCTTGGGAACTAAGCGGATAAGGATGGTCTGCGGTAGGCTATGATGCGCACGATTAGACAGTTCTTTGAACAGAACAAATAAACCCCCCAAAATGATCCAGGACTCGTAAAGCAATATATTATATGTATTATACTGATATTACATGCTTTTGGATTTCGTAGGTTACTTTGCACTAGACATCTTCAGTTACAGTTTTATTGCGATGTAGTCTGTTTATACATATCTGATTGTGTAGTTTTCTATTAAAGCATTAAACCCCATAAATGTATGTATTTCGGGTGGAGTTTCCTTAATTAAAAGGCAACACTTCATCTAAATGCATAATTAAATATAAGACCATCTGACACTGTGTTGCTGTAGCGGAAAAGAACATTTTCTTATTTCGTACAAGGACAGAACTTGCCGTCATTTTCTGTTTTTCTGAATTATTAATGAAACCTAATTGTTTCTCGAGTCAGCGCGGGTATATTCTATGATGCTCAACTGGCCTGTGATCAGGTGTGTGTGTGTGTGTGTGTGTGTATGAGCGCGAGCTCGAGTAGAGGGACAGACAGACATGCGGACAGACTGGTAGATTAAAAGAGAGGGAGACATGGAGTTTGCTATGATGTATTCTAACCCGTTATGCCACGTGACGCTCACTGACTGTGGTTAGTAAAAAGAGATGCTCGTTTGGGGATTTTTAGCTTTTAAGGAGCAGTCCCATGGAGATGAGTGACCTCAGCGAACATTCAGATTTGTCTTCAATATGTAGCCCTACCAATCCCAAAAGTCCAGCTTTCTGTGGTATTAAGGCATTCATTCGTTAATATTTAAGAGCCTTCAGTTTTGGACCCTTGCGGCATATAATGTGTTTGTATTGTAAGATGTCCGTTCACTGCGTAGGCCTACTCAGAGAAAATGCAACAGATATTACGTCTGGGGGGGGGGGGGGGGGGGGTCTCCCCGTCAACACACCTCCTTTCTGCAATGTTAAGGGTGCGCGAGCAGAAGAACGGAGGCAGAACATTGACTTCTGGGCCGCTCTTTGGCAGAGCCATTGCAAAACATCTCGTTCGAGAGCTGTCGCGCACAAAAAACACACCTTAGGAGTATCTGGAAAAAAATCAAGGAATTTTCATCGTTGCGGACGAACTACAGTCTGCTGTCTGTCTACGGTTTAAAAACTTTTAATATCCTAGTCATCAATATGGCAACCACGTAAATTTCGACATCTCGACGGAAATTTTCTCGTGTTCTCGTGTAATGCGGCGTGACACGGTTTTATGTAGCTTAGTCTCTTATGAGAAAGCCCGGTTATTCATCATATGGTGGCAATAATAGCGCAACGAGGTGTTTGTGTCCTATTTCAAAGCGATCCGAGGGGAAATTCTTTAGCCATCAATCTCTGTGGAGGAGAGAGGTAGTGAGAGTCATATGCTGTATCTAATAAAATACAACTAGTCCTCAACTTATCCTCTTATGTTGGCAATAAAATAGAACACCTGACACATCCGTCCTCAAGTATAAGTCATAAAGCACTGAGTCCTAACACACACACACACACACACACACACACACACACACAAAATAGTGGATATGAATAATGAAATATGAACATGACACACCTATCTGCTTATACTAACATCCAGTGTACACAGTCACAATACAGCATATGTGGTCGGTCTCTGTGTCCCATTCAACCCAAATTATTCAAACACATGAACACATGGTTCATGTCTGAGAAAACAACAGGGTGCGCACATACACACATGGACATACATACGTGTATGCACAGAGAAAGAGAGAGAGAGAGAGAGAGAGAGAGAGAGACTATTCATACTAAATGTATTTTTCAGTTATTATTATTCATTTTTGTATATAATAATTTAACCAAATTATTCTCTGGAGGCCTTGCCCTAATCAGCAGGGTTACATATCTAGTCTGAGACATGACAGTAAAGGTGCACACATTGTAATATGAGTGTGAATAATTTTAAAGGAAAAAAAAAACTGGGTGGTTTGAAATCAACTGAGAGAATAGTGTGAGCATTAGTTAATGGATTAGGAAAATAAAAATGGAAAAATGGTATGGCGGGATGATGCATGATAAAAGGGGGAGAAAAATTATGTGGATTGAGGTTTGTGTATTAAAACAATGGTGTTTTACACAGTCTGCCTCTTAACCTCTTCACGACCTTGTATTTAATGTCACTAGGGCCAGTTTTTCTATTATTCAGTTAAATATATATATATACACACACACACACACACACACAAGCACACATTTTTGACACGGATTAAGCTTAGTCCAGGCTAAAAGGGATATCCCTTGGAGAAGACCCATTAACAGTGAAATTCAGTTCACGACAGTGTTTAATCTGTGTCTGTAAATACCAGCTGTGAGAGTAATGAATGCCCTGCAGTTTCTAAACACTTTTATAACCCAAACACAGGGAGCTGAAGATGTAAATACCGTCATGCCAAACTCAGCATGTGTTTTGGACACAGACGGATGTAGGAGAAAGTCATGAGTCAGGAGCAGTTTGAGATCGATGACAAAGTGACATATGAACAAAGGAAGGATGCAAGCGGTTGAGGGATTGCTTTGTAAACGGGAGGAATGCCAGCGGACCGGTCCGGGGCATGGTCAGAGACGGACAGCTCGATTTTTCATACCAGTCAACGTGATGGATGAGAACAACACTTGATGAGAAATCTCAGCACTGTGTGACGCCGTCTAGCTTTCGTAGAGTTGTAGCATGAGCATTCACGTCTGTAGGGTCAACAAAGGTAAAAAAAAAAAACAAAAAAGAAGAGGAAGAAGAGAAAAAGGCTGCAATTACCAGTGTCTTTTGGCTACAACAAGACTTTTGTCTACAACAAGCATCTATCTCTACAACCAGACTTGTCTATGAAGTAGTTTAGTTTTAGCGTTGAAACTCAGCTGCTTCCAGTGTGGTTTTAAATTAATCATTCTCAACCCTGGTAATGTGAAACATAACAGACTACAAAGTTCGGTTAATGTCTAGCACCAGTACACCCGGTGCAAGAGTCCAAGAGTTCGGTAATCAGTGGATAAGTTGAGTTTGGCGTGTTGGTACAGGCCTTGGGCAAAAAAAATGTGCTGTCGTCTGGATCTCTAGGGCAGAAGTCGAAAAGTATTACTCTGACTGACAAGCTATCAACAAGCAAACAAAAATAAGTATTTGAAAGCGGAAACGGTTTCGATCTTCAGTTCACGCTTAATCTCTACCGAGAGTCGACGGAGAGAATTTGTTTTTTGGACTTTGTAAAATACATTAAGGTAGTTTTCTTTTCTCTAGGTTTAAACCCAGCTTCATTTCACAAAGATTGTGTTATATTAAAATGATCTGAAGGTCTCATTGAGGCGTCAGCATTACGGTTCATCTGCATAAATATGAATGTTTTCATAAGGAATATATTACCCCAAGGCTGTTTATGTAAACAGTGAATAAAATCGGTTCTAATATTGAACCTTGTGGCACCCCCTTGTGGATAGATAAAACAAACTTGCAACTGGTACACACCAAACCTTATCTGTAGTATCATTTGCAAACCAATTTGAGTCGGTCTCCGTTTTGTGGTGCAATGGCCAACAGTGTGCAGTAAAAAATACAAAATATTTGAGGAGTTGTCAAGGCCTTCAGTTATACCATTTCTAACTTTGGTGGGTGACATTTGAAGTGCGGTGATGTTTTCTGAAACCAGATTGAAATTGTGATTATTTTTTTTTATAAAAAGGATGAAATATAAATTTTCATCCTGCTTATTTACCATGCTCTTAAAACGTCCACACTAGCTGACTGCTTTGAGATGAGCTGCGTAGTTATTTAAATTTGTGAGACTCAAAAATAAGGCTGAAAAGGTAACTTAGGGGTTTCCGAATACAGAGTGATAAACATATGCATAAGCTACTGCACACTTGAGTGAAAACGATATATGAAATATGAAAATATGATCCGAAATATGCTCCACAGATCCTTAATATGATAAACACACGAATACAAATAGACATTTCCATCTTACTGGATTTCATCAGGTCTGCTGGAGCTTAATAAGACCAGATGAAAATCCGATGAGACCGAAATGTCAGGTTTTTTTTTCTGTTGGTGGTGTGCTTTTCACATTAAACACCTTCGAAAGGATAGTTCAGTGTGTGAGTGGCAGATGGACGACAGTGCAGACTATTCATTGAAATGTGACTTTCTGTCATTAACTCAGACGTGAGAAAGAAAAAAAAAACATTGCCGGTTTTCTGGCACAGTCTGGTGATTTTACACTCCCTGAACTGAGAATGGTGCGAAATGACAAGCATTACTAGCATTAATATAATGTTATGCAAGCTTTTGTTCTATGCTCAGACGAGAAGACCATCATCATAAAAAAAAAAAAATGCTTTTTAAAAACAATTTAACATTTTCAGACCTTTCGCAGACAATGGAGTGGAGTTTTTAAAAATTTGAGAAAAGTGGACATGGAGGTCAATTTTGTGGAGATGTAGAAGAAGTTTCCATTTTAGAAAATGGCAAAAATACTGGCTCCACCTTTAAACTTGAATTTGACATTTAACAAACCCAAAGACCAACTGTCAATCCAGGACAGTGCAGGCACATTGGAAATACTCCTCTGTTTCCAACTGGATTGTACTTTTAAGGTCACCAAAAGACTGTCCAGGGAACATGACGTGGATAGTGTGTGAGTTCATTCGCATCATGATGTCTGTCAGTTACAGTGTTAAAGCCAACAGAATGTCCTCACGTCTGGGTTAGTGTTTCAGGGCTATGTGTGTGTGTGTGTGTGTGTGTTGTCTGTTTGTGTATTTGTGTGTGAGGCTGGTTTTGGAATTAAGCTTACAGTATCAGCTGTCTTGTTACCTCAGCCGAGTTAACAGAGGAGAATGTGAAATTGCTATCAAACATTAAAAGACAAGTTCTCTTTGTTTCCCTGCTCCAACAAAGTGTGAGGAGAAACCCAATACAACCTGACAACTCTTAACTGCCAGGCTTTATCACACCATAGCTCAGTGCTCCCAACACGATATGACTCTCAACTCAACACAGCAATACGCTTGTTAAAATTGACAGCTCGTTCAAACGGTGTTCAGGCAATTCTTCTCCTTGTTGTTTTTTGTTCACTTTGGACCCGGCTAATGTGTTTTGGTTGTCTTGAAAATGCGACACTTTAGCTGTACGAATTGGAGAGTGAAAAGAACTTAGCACTTTCTGTACATCATTAGAGACAAATTGTTTTTTAAAGGGGAAAGATGACAAAGAGAAGCGTACATCCTCAAAGGAACATGAAAGCTCTGGTATTGTAGGAAACAGCTCCATACAGTTTCAGACTCTCAGACATCATTATTTTCTCCTGTGTGTGTGTGTGTGTGTGTGTGTGTGTGTCCTTTTCCCCTCTAGCTGTTTCTGTCAGTCCGTCAGTCAGCTGTTCAGGCATGAGTAATGATGACATCACTGTAAATGAACTAATTATGACCCTTGAAATGTTAACGTAGTTTTTAATTATCATCTACACATATGTGCACACAGGCACG
>NC_044505.1:14050115-14067615 GCF_902362185.1 Chanos chanos
GAATCGCGGAGCCGAGGAGCTAGTAGGGGTTAATAGGTACACAAATGTGCACATCCACACACACCCACACACACGCACGCACACACACACACACACACACACACACATACACACACACAAACACTCACACAGACTCACATGCAGCCAGTGGGCCTTGTGTTGTGGAGTAATTTCAGGTCAGCTGAGACTGACAAGGATGACATCATCAAATAAAGAGACCAGAATAGTACAACAGAGAGAGAGAGCGAGAAAACGAGAGAGACAGAAAGAGAAAGAGCCAGAGACAGAGAAAAAGAGAGAGATGAAGTCAGATAGATGCGTCGACACACAGAGACAGAGTGCTTTCTTTGTGGTGTGGGGGTGTTCATCAAGGTTTTAATTAGGAATAATAACAATAATAATAATAATAACAATAATGAAAACCTAATTAGACATGTAATTAATGTTAATGTCTCATTTCTATAGTGGGTGTCGGTACACTAATTAGTCTAACACATTTGAATTCATGCTGCATCCTGGGGGTTGGGTCAGTGAGGGAATGTCACGAATAGACAGATCACCTGTCAGTCACTTTGAGTGACACATGAGACTCACACCAATCACGCTAAGAGAAGGAAGATGATGAGCAACTCCCTCAGCGATGCAAAATCACACGTTCGGGCACTCGCACGCCGAAAACGTCGTTAAAGGACCGTTCCCCCCCCCGACAACTACTACACGGCCCGCTTTCAAACACGCAAACCCTGACCTTCATATGTACACACACACGCACGCACACATACGCTGACACTAAGCCGGTCCTTAATGTCCCTGTCTGTCAGAAGAAGCATCTAAACTGAGAATTGCTCCAAAGTAAAAGTGGTCTGAATAGAAATATCAGTCTTTCAGACATCACTCTCTCTCAACATGTCCAGAATCGAGATAAGCAGTTCATTTCAGTCTCTCTCTCTCTCCTGCCCTCCTCTCTGGTTGGTAATGACATGCTTTCCCCTCAGGCAGCTCAGTGTTCCTTACACGGTGCATGAGGAGCTGTGTGTGTGTTTATGTCCGTGTAAGTATAAGGGTGTGTAATAGGCTACACAGCATTAATGCATTCCGCTTAATGAGTATGGCATTATTTCTTTATTTATTTGTCGGGCCATGACTGCGAATTTTTTCATGCCTAAAAATTCACCAACAGAGCAGAAACATTCTCTCTGTCTGTCTGTCTGTCTGTCTCTCTAGATCTATACTCGTCTGCGTCGGCGTAGGAACATGATGGACCGAATGCGGGAGAACAAATACCGCAGCAGCGAGACTAAACGAATAAACGTCATGCTTTTCTCCATCGTGGTGGCATTCGCTGTCTGCTGGCTACCGCTAAACGTTTTTAACGCCGTCATCGACTGGCATCATGAGATTGTCATGAACTGTACCCATAATCCTCTCTTCTCCCTGTGTCACCTTACTGCCATGTGCTCCGTGTGCGTGAACCCCGTCTTCTACGGATTCCTCAACCGAAACTTCCAACATGACCTCAGAACGTTCCGTATCTGCAAGTCAAACTCCCGCCACGACGAATATGACATGGTTGCCATGTCAACCTTCCACACAGACATCTCGAAGACATCGCTAAAAGTTGACAACTTAGATGGATCTCCATCACCCTACCTGGGTACCGTTAGCGAGGCAATGTCAACCGACTGATAACTGAGAGAGCGTGACACAATGTAGCCTACTGTAAAAAAAAAAAGAGATCTATACAGGATTGTAGCCCGCAAACGTTGGCTTGAGCTTTTGTTGGGAAAAAGTTTGACAACACGTTTTTGAGTGTTGATGCCTGAATGTTTGTTCCCAGAAAGGGACAATTTCAACCGATTTATGTCTTAGTAAAACTCGCTTCCATAATTCCAGGCAGAAATTTGTAGCACCTTCACCAGTCCTAAACACGAGCATTATAGTCTTTGGACTGACCAGCGCAGCCATTCATGATACGTCAAAATAAATAAGCAACGAACATCAGTGGATCTGTAAACGGGAATATGTAAAACAGTAATAAGTTGCCCAACACCCCCCCCCACCCCCCATTTTACCAGCGGGCAAACCCGGGAGCACCGTTTCTGACACGCGTTGGCATCCGAATGCCAACATCAATTTAGAGGACGTTTCTCCTTCTTTTAAAGATGTCTTTAAAAATTCCAAAAAACAAGAGTAGGCTACATGTATTATATGGCAGTCAAAGCACAATAGGAGTTCAAACTGTTGTAAAAACTTGTGTAAATGGTAAACGGTAATACAGGACAATGGTGTTGAGAACTGTTGCCATGGCGTTGAAGCACAAGATGTTTTCTTTTTTTTGCCAATTCGTGAAAATGTTACGTACGATATTTTAAACTCTTCCAGTCCGTTAGACAGCAAAATCGCATTAGATATTTATGACATGTAAGAATGTTTCTACTGTCTTTTCATTTCTCTGTTTTCGTCGAAATGTTGATTGAATTATTATGATCAACTCTGAATGTATAAAGTAGTTTTAGGCGAACGTTTTGGATTACGAATCACTTGAAAACGTATTATTATTATTATTACATTGACAGAGGTTGTACAGTTTGGCGCTGAGAGTTCAAGGGCTTTAAGATTGCCGTCGGATGTCGAGGAGACAGGCCTATTTTGAAGTTCGAGTATAGCGGAACTTCGTAAAGTTTATATACAT
Organism: Chanos chanos; assembly: GCF_902362185.1. Lineage (NCBI taxonomy): Eukaryota > Metazoa > Chordata > Actinopteri > Gonorynchiformes > Chanidae > Chanos > Chanos chanos. Next base: position 14,052,808 of record NC_044505.1, read on the forward strand.
TCAAACGAAAGGATTTATGACGGTATATGAGTGCGGGTGTCGTTGGAGCTCCATGCCTTTCCTTTGTGTGGAATGTATCAACTAAGACTTCGATTACAATGAATTAACCTCTGTCTGAGACGGCCTGAAACAGGGATTTCCGCTCGCTCGATCTTATTTCAATTAGTCTAATTTCTCCTCATTGTAAATATTATTGCACAGCTGTCTCTGTCTATTGTGCTGTGACCCATCTCTTGAATTTCTATGAATTACTGACCCAGTAAAATGTGCGTTCATGTAATGATGTAAGCACTGTACAGTAAAAAAAAAAAAAAAGGAAAGAAAAAGGAAAAAAGGAAAAAAAAAAAAAGTCAGTATTGCTCATACTGCTGAAATACATAATTTTGAAGACCATAGACATGGATAAATACATTATTCATTTCTTGCATATTTCTGAGTGTTTTTGTCCCCCTTCGTTGCGTGGGTGATGACATTATAGGCAGATTTTAGTTCATGAAAGAGCAAGCCGTTGCTTTTGTTTTTTTTTGTCATTAATTTGTCTGTTTAAAACAACAACAACAGCAACAACAACAACAGTCTTAAGCATCAGCTAATTAAGCATAGTGGTAAGAATGTCCCAAATCGTCCTTGAGACAATTAAAAACATGTTCCAATACAGACAGCAGCCGTACACTAGAAACATCTTTGCATGCTTTTTTTAATGGGTGGCTTAATTGGCCTTAATTAGAATTGGCTTTGTTGTAACCTTCCCACAAGAGATTTGACACTCAAAGATGCAACCACTGAAATATCCAGTCCCTCACACAGGCAGCGTTGGTATACAGGCAGTATCTATTTGGGGCTCCCTTTGTGAGTGTCTGTGTTTATATGTGTGTGTGACTGTAAGCGAGAGAAACGGGGGGAGAGAGGGAGAGAGAGAGAGAGGGAGAGAGAGGTTGGGAGAGTATGTGTGACTCTGAAGCAGAAAATATTTGTATATGAGTTCGTGTGTTCAGGGCCTGTATTCTTCACGCGTTTTGACAGTAATGCAAAGTGCAAAGTGTTAGCTCTCATGCCGAGGGAGACAAAGCATGCGCGCTGCTCCGAGGAGGATTATGAAATATGCATTTTCCCAACTTTCGCGTTTCCATGTTAAACACCCGCCAAGCCCCAGATAAATCACGGTGCTGTATGATCGAAAAGATATTCTCAAGACAAGGTCAAGGAAAAACGACAACAAATAAGGTTACAGTGTGAGTAAATTCAAAGCTTAGACTTCATGGTTTGGTTCATTGTATCTCAGAAGAATTCAGAAATATGACTTAGTATTCTCTGGGGAAGGTAAAGAATTGTTGAACGATGACTTGTGTCCCTTCTGTGATCTATGGCAACTTCACAGTAGCGTTCTAGATTTTGTGTGGAGTTTGCCCGTGGTACTTTTTTTCTATTTGATACATATGGTTTTTATTATTGTGTATCTTGGTTCTACCTATACATTTATTCTGTTCAATAAAAAGAATTCCCTTACAGATACTGCAGTACATAAATTTCCATTTTATAGGTAGAAATGCGTGCATACACACACACACACACACACATATATATTTTGTATATTTTGCAGAGTTTTTTTTTATCACATAATAACCACAGAGATTGCCTTCTCTCGATCGATGTCTAACCTTTGACCTTTGTCTTACCCTCAGCCTTGAAATCTTTGATCCACTGCAGTACACACACACACACACACACACACACACACTCAGGTTTGTGGGAGTGTTTTCTCTAAATCTATGTGTCTAATATGGGTTTCTCTGGGGAGGAGAGAATGCCTTTTGACAGATTAAATACCACTTAAAACACACAGGGACGTGACAGAGACCCGACTCAGCATACGTTCACAGGAAAACTCACACTTAACTAAAACAAATAGATTTCACAACGTACGCACTTCAAATTCTGAAAATATACGGAGAGAGAGAGACAGAGAGTGACAGAGAGAGAGAGAGAGAGAGAGAGAGAAAGACAAAAATGCATTTAGGGGGAAGACTGCCACCTCTCTCTTTCCTTCTGTTCCAAGTTCGATACAGCTAAACGTTTTTGACAGCTGCCACAAGCTATGTTAATGACAAGAAACCATGACGCCAGTCACGCAGCACGAGAAACCAGGCTAACACTGATCGGATTGGGCCGTGGAGTATTGAAAATACAAGGAATCTAGTAATGTGGGGAAAAAAAGAAAAGAAAAGAAAACTTCAAACACCTATACGCAAGCGTGCGATCGAGCGCACGCACGCACACACACACGCAAAAAAAAGCGATGCAGTGGATATAGGACAGCAGCCACTGCCATAAAATTTAAGTATTATGCTAAATAACTCGGTTGCCAAGCAACAAGAGCTGTATTTTGGAGAAGTCAAAGTTCGTATATTTATAACAAATAAACTTTTCTTGACACAAAAAGACAAGTTTATGGAAATTTATTTCGCTCTCTTTTTTTTCTCACGAGATTTAGGGATTTCAGGTCTCTTCAAAAGTCGCACGGAAACAGGTCTTATAGACGCCAAGGTACCTCGTTTGGCTGTCAATAGCATATTCTTCTCTAGGGATTCCAAAACACGCTCTTTATGTGTTTCATCATTCTTAAAGGGGAACTTCACCTTTGTTGAAAAATGGGTACATTTTTGATAGTCTCTTCGTTGTAATTTTCCGCGATAGTTCTGATTTTTTTGTTGTTGTTGTTGTTGTCGTTATGGTTATTGTTTTGTTTAGAACACCAGTGAAGAAACATCCATTTGTGTTATAGGTTATGTGGAATAGGCATATGTAGACTAAATAACAAATTAATATGTATTGAAACATCCTGTAGGCCTACCACGCTTACAGAGAGTGTACATCTACGCAAGTGCGTGCGCGCACACACGCAGCTGTATCTGCATGGCTATGCCAGGAATAAGAGAATATAGAACTGTCCTCTGTAGACGTAGGACCACAAAGCAAGACAATAACCAGATAATAACCAAACACACTGTGCGTGTGTTTTTGTCTTCTGGCTCTTTGTCACTCGTGTCAGGTACATTAAGAGTGTTTGTTCAGCGCTGTAATCCCAGTGGGCAGTAATATTAGCCTATGTTAACCTCGTCAAACAACACCACACACCACAGCATCTCTTTCTTGCTCTCTTTCTCTCTCTCTCTCTCTCTCGCTCTCTGACACACGCACACACACACACACTCACACACACACATTTTAAAACATGATGAAAATGACATAAATAATGTGAATATGAGGGAAAAGAGAACATTGAAAAAGAAATGATCATGAGAAGAAGAGAAAGAGAGACACTTAAGGAGAAGGAGTGGATGTACTGATAAACAGCAGAGATGTTTTATGTACGTGTGTAGATTACACACGTAGCTGTTTGCATGTGTAATGATCTGTTAGCACATTTAAGTGTAAAGAAACCATCTATTTCCTTTTTAGTGTGGACACGCACATACACACACACACACACACACACACACACACACACACATACACACACAAACATGCACGCACACTGTCACACATATTCTCCTCAGAGAAAAAGGCAATAAAAAGATCATTGAGATAACATGGTGATAAGATTCATTTATGGGGTTTTTGTTTGTTTGGGGGTTTTTTTTAGCCTTTTCACTGTCAGGCTTAGCTCTTTAGCATTGGTGCCTTCTGATAAAGATTGTTTAAATAAAACACTGAGTTAAAATTGAACTGCAGATGAACCCAGAGATGAACTCCCATGAGATGATAATAAAAATGAATTTGTGTGTGTGGGGAGAACAAGAGAGAGAGAGAGAGAGAGAGAGAGAGAGAGAGAGAGAGAGAGAGAGAGCGAGCGAGAGAGAGTGAGAGAGAGAGAGAGAGAGAGAGAGAGAGAACTAAGGCAGAATGAGTGAGCTAGAAAGTACTTTATGATAGTTAGAGATAACACAGTTAAATGGGGAGGGAGAGAGAGAGAGTGAAGGAGTGAGAGAGTGAGCGAGTTAGAAAGAAAAGCAGAGATATAAATAAAGCCAAATGGAAAGAGAGAGAGTATGAGTGAGTGAGTGAGTGAGTGAGTGAGAGACAGACAGACAGAGAGAGAGAGAGAGAGAGAGAGAGGGAGAATGACTGAGTGAGGGAAAGAGAGAATGACTGAGAGAGAGAGAGAGAGAAGGAGAGAGGGACAGTTAACTATGTGTGCATTTATCCAGAGGTTTTTTTTGTTTTGTTTTGTTTTTTTATCTGGGACAATCAGTCATCAGTCAGAACCTTGGCCTGTCTCGGGCGGGGTTGACTTTCATCCACACCCTCCACACACACACAGACACACACCATTCGGGAGACATATGTCCCCTGTGGGACACCATACGTCAGCGCCGTTTGACGGAGAGCTTTGCTCTTGACACACAAAGTCGTGTCTCCAGACCTGCAGCTTAGAGAATTTATAGATACAAGAGCAGCCCCCCCCTCATCTCCACACCCCCAAAAGAGAGGAAAAACGACGCCGCAAGGGCAAAGAAACAATGAAAGACAGGAGGGGCGGGGGAGGGGGGGGGTGGGTGTAAGTTGGTTCCACAGTACTGCCAAATCATACTCTAATTTTATTTTTTAAAGATACAAAATTTACAAAAGGGGGGATGGTACACACCCACCCCGCGTCGCCTGACGCACGACGCGTCGCCGCCGTGTCTGAAGCCGCTCGGAGTGGTGAACTTTGGTGAACTCAGGTCACGCTCACAGCTGAGTGTCAAACGCAAACTCGTAGCGTTACATGTCCAACGGTGCCAAAGGTCATGGGAGGATCTCTGGGTGTAGCGCTGCCCGTCACGTCATCCATGAGCTAACTGACACGTTTACGCCGCGGATGTTCTGTGAGAAACCGACGCTGTGAGAAAAACGGACCGGAAAAATCTTTTTACATAAAATTGCAGAGTTCATTACAGTAATGTTATGTTACGGCATGTATAGCCCTGTATGTACGGCATGTATAGCCCTGTATGTATTCCCTGTATGCATTAGACTACAGAGTTGTGTGTGTTGGCCCTGGCAGGTTTATGCTGATCTCTTCAGACGGATGCATATGTACAAATGAATAGCTCCAGCTGCTAACCGACGGCCAGTACAGACATAAAACACACGTTTACACACACACACACACCACCTACTTTCCTTGGCTAGCACAGACATAAAACACACTCTTACACACACACACACCGCCTACTTTCCCTGGCTAGCACAGACCCACACATATATACATACACACACACACACACACACACACACAGACACAAACACACAGAGCACTTACTCTCCCTGGAGTAGGTATACAAATCATGGATTGCCAAATTAATATGTACCATAATTATCAAACACCCACACATAAGCCCACACACATGTGCCTACACACACACATACACACACTCTCTTGTTTAAAACAAATAAAAACAAAACTTGCCTACGTGCATACTCCTAAATAACATACAATTAAAAAAAAAAAATACAAACTCCATTCCACACACAGGGAAGCAGAATCATTTATTTTACAAAATAGAAAGACAAAATAAGTTTGTGCGAGTATGTGTGTTTGCATGCGACTGTGTCAGGATTGGATGTGGTAAGTGTAGGGGTGTGTGTGTGTGTGTGTGTGTGTGTACGTGCCCACTTATGTGTCAGTGTTTACTCTCATGGTGTTTCATTCTTTCATCATCGATTTAATTAAATTGCTAATTACCAACCAAACTGACGAGGTATACAGCCTGCCTCAGGGGTCAAGATATGCATATCGAAGATAGTAGGGAGAGAGAGAGAGGAGGGAGAGAGAGAGACAGACAGAGAGAGACAGAGACAGAGAGAGAGAGAGAGAGAGAGAGAGATGGGGGGGGGTGTTGGAGAGCTGTTTATCCATGGTGAACAACATGCTTAAAAGTCAGTAATAAGAGCTGATGGATATGTCGTATATTAGCTGAGAAGAAGGAGGCTGTGCTGATATTGTTGTGTAAATCAGAAAAGGAATGAGAGAAAACACATTAGGAGAAAAACTCTTATACACTAATATTCAATTAGAGGGATAATCAAACCAGACAAAGGCAGATAGAAGCATGTCACAAGATGCACACAAGGTTTCTTGTTCTCACACACACACACACACACACACACACACACACACGCACCACTTTCAGGATCAATTTGAAATCCACCAAATGAGGTCTCTCTCACCGCTTTCAGATAAAAAAGGAGGAGAACAAAGGAGTTCTCCGGTCACACTTGTTGCCGTGGGAACGGAGCATCAGCACACCTATCTGCTGACAAGAGGTGGACTTCAACTAACCCTAAAGAAAAAAAAAACCTTTTTATCTTTCTCTCTCTTCATATCAATTCTGTGTCACTTTCTCTCCTTCCTACTTTTCCTACCATACTTTGCCACCTGTCTTTTTTTTTTTATCATCGAGACTTGAGTTTTCTTCTTCAGAATCTTCTTTTTTTTTTGGGTTCCTTTTGACATTTTTTCATGAATATTACATTACTATTTGACAGAAATGCCTCTGATAAGCTCCCACATACACTCTCTCCCTCCGTTACACTCGCACCTTTAGATGAGTATGTCAGGAGCGTCGAGGTATCGCCATCTGCTGGCCGCTTAGAAAATTGCGCACACAAAATGAGAACACAGACATTTCTCCTCCCTATAGAAATACTTTATGTAATATACTGAATGCTCAGCTGCAAATATAGCACAAATGCATATAAATATAAAGCAAAGATATCTCTCTCTCACACACACACAGAAATACCACCCCTCCTTATTCCACTGTTACACACACACATACACACACATATGTGTGCCCCCCCCCCCCAAATAGTGGTATACCACATACACAAAGACAAAAATGGTCAACCCCCCCCCCCCCCAAAAAAAAACACAGACACACACAGGATAACTGCTACAGTTTTATTCTATCCCTGTCATCCAGTTTTAGGTCATCCGGATGTTAACTCATAAACATAATGTCTCTCTGAAATTTTAAACAAAATATAACCAATATGTACAATTATTGTATGAAAAATACAAAACGTGACACAGACTCTGGTTGGCTGTCTTTCTAAAAGACATAGAAATGCACGTGGTATGAAAAGTGTCAGGAGAGGTATGGAGCAACAAGGAAAACCGTACAGATTACATTGTAAAATATAACTTCACAAACTGACATATTCCTAAGAGACAGAAGCTTAACAGCTAAGAAAGGACTAAGTAATAACGATAAAAAAGATCATATATAAACTAGAAACCTCTGGTTTGGCTTTTTCTTTTTTTTTTTTTTACAAATTTCGTTTTGTGCGACCACAACGACCGGTGCAGTTTTTTAACACTAAAAAAAACCTATCGACAGGAATGAAACAAACAAACAAAAAAAAAATTCGTCAAATTCGACAAAATTCATCAAATACAAACGATATACAATCATAAAGATTGTCGACAGAATATCAGACGAAAAAATGTCACAGTCGACAGAACATCAGACCTTAAAATGATTGTTGTGGTTTTTTTTTCTTTAAAAGTACTTTAAAAACCTTCTCGATGTCTTTTTGTATACGCTCTGAAATTCTCTTGGCAGGTTTTCAGTTCGTCTTTGAACGTTTAGTCGCATATTACGACTGACCATCCTTCATTATACTCATCGAAATGTGTCGATATTTTTTAAACGTTACTTTGAAGGAAAACCACACTTCTTTTTGTTCATTTTGTTTTGTCCCCCCCCCCCCCCCCCCAAAAAAAAATCATTTAGTTCTTCGCTGAAACAACTCAACTGGGAAGAGGCATTGGACTGGCTGTAAAAGGAAGTCTAGTTCAAGTTTTACCCTGGTGTCTGGTCAAAAGAGCAATTGGGGAAAAAATGTTGTTAAGAGAAGCTTGGGCCTTTAAACAAATATTTCAGCGTAGATTAAAAAATACAAAAATAAAACCAGAAAGACTGGTAGCAACACTGATTTTGTGTCTGATTGATCCATGATTTCAGTTTTTTGTTTGCCTTTTTTTTTTTCCTTCATTTTTCTTGAACGTTCTGAGAAAATGGTCTAATCTCCTCTTTCCACGTTAAACCAATTTCTATCACTCTCACTCTCTTCTATCACATACACGCATACGTTCAACACAAACATACAAACACACACACGCGTGCACACACACACGCACGCACGCACAAAGTCACTGTTACAGTGTGCAGGAGGTGAAAATGCAGACCTCTGACTAGAGTTAAAAGAAACTAAAATAACACTGTTTCCATGGTAACACCTGAGCACACATTCTCTTGAGGAAGGAGACAGTCAAAAAGATGAGTCTTAGGATACTGTGTAGACATATTCTGCTTACACAACCTTCCTGTCAGTTGTGTCAGACCGTGTTTTTTTTTTTTTTTCTTTTTTGTAATAATTTTTTGTTCAAAAAGTGCCAAAATGTGTTTTGAACTCCTCTTTCTCTATGGTGAGTTTGAAACGGGTGGAAACTTCAAAGGGACTCCCTGGTCGTTGACAATGGGGTCCATATCTCTCAAACTGCAGAGACCTGTTCGTTATCTACAGAGAGAGAGAGAGGGAGAGAGAGGGAGAGAGAGAGAGAGAGAGAGAGAGAGAGAGAGAGCAGAAGAATTACTAAGCAGCTAATTCAAAGGGAACGGGAGCCTGTATAAGAATTTGTGAGTGTGTTTTCCGTGTGTGTGTGTGTGTGTTTAACGGCAATGTACACTCACCATCTTGCTGAGGTCGTCGTGGCGACGGGCAGTGTGTGTAACCTGGCAAGCGGTTTGGTGGGCGCGGCTCTGAGTCACATGTCTGTTTAAGGAGGCGGGACCTCTGAATCGCAGCGCTGTAGTCTGGTGGGCGACGTCCGTGGGCGTGACTGTGGCCTATTTCGTCAGTTTCGGCCAATGGTAGCGCAGTGTAGCCGGGCGGAGTAGGTGGGGGCTCACGAAAACGGCCCTCTCTCCGGCCTACGCACAAGCAGAAAACAGCTCCTGGTCTATGGCTATTTCACTCCAGCACAAACTGTAAAAAGTTTCCTCTGACTCATTGGATGAATCGAATCTTTGTCTCTTAATCAAACCTAACTTTCCATTTGTGTCTTGTAACGTATAGTGCATATGTGTGTGACTGCACAAGGTACAGGTAAAGTGTATTTGTTTGTGAAAAGGAGAGGGACAGGCTCTATAGTTAGTGTGCACCTGGTTTATGTCTCTGTATGTGAAGCGTGCGTGTGTGTGTGTGCGCATGTGTGTGTGTGCGCGTGCGTGTGTGTGCATGCGTGTGTGTGTGTGCGCGTGTGTGTATGTGTGTGTGTGCGCATGCGTGTGTGTGCGTGCGTGTGTGTGCGCGCGTGTGCGTGTGTGTGTATACTCAGTGTTTAGTTGTTTCATTACCTTTGGGGGTCTTGGGCAGGTTCGGCAGCTCCTCTTTCCCGCCTCGGCGTTTGATAGTTCCCGTATCGCCCTCGGCTTCCTCGCCCCAGTAACCGATGGGCGTGGCCGAGTAACTCCGCCCCATCCCCGTGCCTTCCGACAGCGTCTCCCAGCTGCGGTAGGTGCCGTTGTCGTGGTAACAGCCACGCTGAGGGATGCTTTGGATGTTGTCGTGGGAGCCGCTGGAGCAGGAGGTCCAGCTGCCCCGCCCACTGTCGGCAGCATCCAATGAGGCGCGATCGCATTGATCCTGAGCCAATGAATACGACCTACGTGGAGAAAATCAAAGAGAGAGAGTGAGCGTGTATGTTAGAACCAGCCCGTGGGTTCGAGAGAGAAACACTGAGTGTTTGTGCGTGCGAATTTTTGTGGTGTGTGTGTGTGTGTGAGCATCTTTACCCCAGACTAATTTGGTCAGACTCAGTCCGGTGGGAGTTGTGTGTGTGCGAGTGTGTGTGTGTGTCGTCTGAGGTCAGGATGAGGTCACAGGAGGAGGAGCTGAGTAGACTGAGCTGATCACAGCCTTCGCTCGCCGACGAGTACGGACCTAAAACGCAAACACAAGTTCACAGAAAACACCTTCAAACGTCGAAATCCACGTAAGACAAACTCTCACAACAAAACAAACACACTTTAGCACTTTAAATTTCATAAACTTTAATACTTCAGTCTATTGGCATATGACAGACTATTCTTCTCAAACTAAATGAAATGTAGTTTATGTCTCCATGGGGTGTGTGTATATATAAATATATACATATGATATATATTCATACCCTTCCTGAGCATGCCATGAGGTGAGGTGGGAGGGGAGGAGAGTAGCGAGGAAGCATTTGATTGGTTGTCGTCAGGCTGTTTCTTTTGTCGGCCACGCCCCTCTTCTGATAGAGAGAGAATCTTCTGAAGAGACTGAGGGGATCTTGCACCTGAACACACACACACACACACACACACACAGAGGCAAAATCACTTAAACGTGTATTCATTTTTACTCACTCACTCACTCACATACACACACACACACACACACACACATCTGCGCATGCAAAACATGTATACATGTACAGACACATCCACACACACAAAACACGCACACACCCGCACACAGAAAGACACTCATTAAAAGCTATTTCCTAAACGTACACATGAGTGTGTAGTCTCTTACCGAACGGGGGCGTGTCTTTGCCAGGTGCTCTCTTGCGAGTTGGGTGTGTGTGGGCATGCTGGACGCCGGAGCCTCTCTGAGTCACAGGAGACGCGTCCGCTTTTTTCTTCTCTGGAATGGTCTTACACACTGAGTTCACACACACACACAAACAGAGAAAGAGAGAGAGAGAGAAACAGTTGACATAAACATACATTAACATTAACTAGTAAACATTACCAGTTGTCCTTAACATTTAGAATAAATGAATGTTTCAGCGGGTGCGCGTGTGGCGTGTTTGTGACTCACTGGTGTTGGTGGCGGGTTCGCACTGCAGAGAGAGCGTCTGTAGCGCGTCCTCGTCGCTCTCCTGCGTGCAGCTTTCCAGGTACTGTCGGACCCGTCTGCTCATCAACTCCACCTCGTACAGCTTCTTAGCGCTGAGGAAGGAGCTCCGCCTCCCGCGCCGCTTCTGACCAATCAGAGTGCCGGCCTCCGACAGGGAGGAGCTGCTGCCCTGACTCAGTGACCTGCACACATATAAAAAGAGAGAGAGAGAGAAAGAGAGGAATCAGAGAGAGTGAGGTGAGACGGAGAGGATGAATGTGGCTTATTTAAGGCATGCTTGCTCGCAGTCTCCCCAGCTTGAAGTGGTTCATGCCTTTTCTGGAAAGGAGAGGAGAGGAGAGGAGAGGAGAGGAGTGGGGAATGTACTCTCTAAATGGAACACAGCCTACTGTAACTCAAAACTCATGTCGGGTTAGATGTCAAGCCGGTTTGGTGTTAGAGGTGTGGTGGTTAGTCAATGCACACACACACACACACACGTACACACACACCCATAAGCAAACACATGGCTACAGTTAAAAGAAAGAGAGGGAAAGAGAAAGAGAGAGAGAGGTAGAGGTTTCTACAGTCTGACTTACCCTAAACTCCTCCACTTTTTCTTCCTATAACAGAGAGCCAGAAATGGAATCAAAAAACAACAGGGGACAGAGGGAGAGAGAGAAAGAGAGAGAGAGAAAGAGGGAGGGGGGAAAAGAGAGAGTGAGATGGAGAAAAAGAAACACAGCGACACAGTGCTTAGACAGGAAAGCCCACAACACCAGAGGCGCATAAACACTGAAACAAAAGACTGCAGAATGTGTGTGTGTGTGTGAGTGTGTATGTGTGTGTATGTGTATGTGAATGTGTATGTGTGAGTGTGTACGTGTGTGTACGTGTATGTGTATGTGAATGTGTATGTGTGTGTGTGTGTGTGTGTATCTACTCCTAAACAATAAGAGTATGCATCAGAGTGTACGCATCTATATGTAGATTGTCTTAAACAGCAATGCAGTGTGTGTGTGTGTGTGTGTGTGGACTGTGTCTGTCTGTTCTTAAACAGAAGTGCAGAGTGTGTCTAAGTATTCTTCAATATTAGTGCAGTTTGTGTGTGTGTGTGTGTGTGTGCGCGTGTATATGCATCCACAGCTGGTCTTACATAGTATTGCATTGTGCGTACGTGTATGCATGTATCTACCTGTTCTTTAACAGCGGTGCAGTGTGTGCGTGCGTGTGTGTGCGTGTGTGTGTATATGTGCGTGTGTGTACCTGGTCTTAAACAGTAAAGCAGGATCTGTGCTGACTGATGCCATTCTCACGATGTGTCTGATCTCTCTGGCGATCATCCTCAACTTCTCAAAATTCACCAACCCATCCACCTTAGAGTCGTTACCTACACACACACACAGAGAGCGAGAGAGAGAGAGATAATTATAGATAAATATGCAAGACTATTATGGAAGCCTGGGGAGTGAGATATGTGTGGAGTTGGAATATTTGTGAGTCTGTGAGGTATTTGGGAGACTGTGAGGTTTTAAGATTGTGATGTTTGTGAGGTTGTGAGGTGTTTGTGAGGTTGTGATGTTTGTGAGGCTTTAAGATTGTCTTGTTTGTGAGTTTGTGAGGAGTTTGCGAGGCTGTGAGGTTGTAAGTTTGTGAGGCTGTGAGGTTGTGAGTTTGAGAGGTTTTAAGATTGTCTTGTTTGTGAGGCTGTGAAGTGTTTGTGAGGCTGTGAGGTGTTTGTGAGGCTGTGAGGTGTTTGTGAGGCATTTGTGAGGCTGTGAGGTGTTTGTGAGGCTGTGAGGGGTTTGTGAGGCTGTGAGGGGTTTGAGAGGCTGTAAGGGGTTTGTGAGGCTGTGAGGTGTTTGTGAGGCTGTGAGTTTGTGAAGCATTTGTGAGGCTGTGAGGTGTTTGTGAGGTGTTTGTGAGGCTCTGAGGTTGAGAGTTTGTGAGGTGTTTGTGAGGCTGTGAGGTGTTTGTGAGGCTGTGAGGTGTTTGTGAGGCTGTGAGGCTGTGAGGTGTTTGTGAGGCTGTGAGGTGTTTGTGAGGCTGTGAGGCTGTGAGGTGTTTGTGAGGCTGTGAGGTGTTTGTGAGGCTGTGAGGTGTTTGTGAGGCTGTGAGGCTGTGAGGTGTTTGAGAGGCTGTGAGGTGTTTGTGAGGTTGTGATGTTTGTGAGGCTTTAAGATTGTCTTGTTTGTGAGGCTGTGAAGTGTTTGTGAGGCTGTGAGGTGTTTGTGAGGCTGTGAGGTGTTTGTGAGGCTGTGAGGTCTTTGAGAGGCTGTGAGGGGTTTGTGAGGCTGTGAGGGGTTTGAGAGGCTGTAAGGGGTTTGTGAGGCTGTGAGGTGTTTGTGAGGCTGTGAGTTTGTGAGGCATTTCTGAGGCTGTGAGGCTGTGAGGTGTTTGTGAGGCTCTGGGGTTGAGAGTTTGTGAGGTGTTTGTGAGGCTGTGAGAGGTTTGTGAGGCTGTGAGGCTGTGAGGCTGTGAGGTGTTTGTGAGGCTGTGAGGTTACCCTCGTGTAAGAAGGTGAGGTCCTTCTTGATGACGGGCAGTAGGGGGATAATGGGAGGCTGGAGGTTGTGTTTGTTTAACAGGTTGCGGTATTTGGCCATGTTCCTCGACGGGTCAAACACTTCCTGCAGCTCAGACAACAGCTTCTCATATTTACTCGGCAACTTCTCCCATGTGCCGTGCAACCGAGAGACAGGGGCTAGATTCAACCCACTAACACACACACACGCGCGGGCACACACATATACACACACACACACACAGAAAACACTATAAAACCACTTTTACAGCTGAGGAACAACGCTTCATTCTAAATTTTGGAAGCTTCTCTTATAGACACCATCTTCATATTGAAGTTATACAACATATAAAGTGTACGACATGAAATAACATTTTTTAAACATTTTTTAAACGCCAAAAAAGTCCTCATTGTCTTCAAGTCGCAAAATGACTAAAGATTTTGGCAATAGCTTTGTAATGACATCCTAAAAAACTGAACAAAACTTAAAACGGTTACTAATTCGATTAAAACTCTTAAATGATTACAGCCTGGTTAAAAGAAATTCTTTTTGAAAGGTGCACAGTTTTGAAAAAAAAAAGCAGTATTTGGTTATAGTTAAGAGATCGGTACCTGATTATGGAAAACATGGAGTTGAAGTTCTTGCACTCTCTGCAGTGGAGGGCGATTTTGATAAAGTGCTTGATAATTTTCACTCTCTTCATCTGGTTGTGTTCGCTTACGATCTCCGTGGCGACCCAGAAGGTCTCCTGATTGACCAGCTCTTCGAAGTTGCGCAGGTTGCTGGGGGCGTTGGCCGGGCGGAGCTTGAAGAGGTCGTTGATGTAGTCGGTGGGTTCGATGCTGGAGAAGATCAGGTAGCTGCGTGCTGACAGCTGATTGGCTACCTCTATGGAGCTCAGAGAGAGAAGAGACACCTGGGATTCCTTCAGGAGTTCCTGTGCCTCAACGTCCGAGCACAGAGTCTCAGTCTCCATGTTACTCTTCAGATAATACCTAACAGACACACACACACACACACACACACACACACACACACATACACACACATACATACACACACACACACACAGACACATACATACACACAGATACACACACAGGAAAGCAAAAAGAGGAATAAACACACACATGCAGAACAGAATGCTGGCAGACATAAACTGAGTATTATTAAGACTTTGGGTGTATGTTATTTAAAAAAAAAAACAAACAAACAGCCACCCAAAAACCCAACCTGGCACTCAGCTGTATCCTGTCGGCCAGTTTGGAAAGCTGATCGGGAAGTCTTCTCTGTTTGGTCACGCCCTCTTGTGTGATGGACACCTCACACAGCGAATAGGCTTCGGGTCCTGCGGTCAGCCCAAACT
>NC_044505.1:14075115-14090115 GCF_902362185.1 Chanos chanos
GGCCAAATGGGATTGGTGGAAGGGGAGGGGGGCACTCATCTGATCTGAGGGGGGGGGGGGGGTGGGGGGGGGATTTAACCCATTTAAATCTCTCACTATCCCTGCACATTTCGCCCAGATGTGCATGTGAGTGTGGAAAAAATGGACAGGGGAGAGAGAGAGAGTGAGAAAGAGAGAGAGAGAGAGAGAGTGAGCATACCTGGTAAATATCTGATAGGCTGCTGCTTCCTGAGTCGCTAGCAATGCTGGACCGTGATTGGCTGGAGGACATGTGTGGGTGGAGACTGTCTGAGAGGTGGAGTTTGCTGAAATCCGCAGGAAGCTGAGGGAAAAAGGCAAACAAACTGTTAAAGCTGTGCATACGCACACGCACACACACGAACACACACACACACACACACACACACACACACACACGCACACACACACGCACACACACACACACACACACACACAGAAGTTTCATAACCATGCATTTAAAAGTGTTTAGTGTGTTCCACTTTATTGCATACTAAAGTACATCATCATCAACCCAACTGCATGCTCCATCAAAACAACATCAGCAAAATCACACACAAACATACACTTACTTCAGTAACATCTACATGATATGCCAGATCTCTGAGTGGTGGTAAAACATTTGGCTTGTGTGTGTGTGTGTGTGAGTGAGTGTTGTTTGTATGTATGTGTGTGTGTGTGTGTGTGTGTGTGTGTTTATGCCCTGTCTATCCAGCACATCACAGATCAAAAGATTAAGTTCACTAAACCTCCTTTCCGCTCACAGCGCAATAACACTGGACCAGCACTGAGAGAGGCTTACACACACACACACACACACACACACACACACACACACACACACACACACACACACACACACACCACTCTATCACCCTTTTGGAATGAGAGGCAGCTGTCTAATAGACCTCTAGTAATCAAACCATTAAATCGCATGAATTCCTATCACTGGTTGACCCACAGACACAGATAGGCTTGCACTCATTCACACTCTCTCCCCGCACCCCCCCCCCCCCCCCCCCTCTCTCTCACTCACTCACTCACTCACACACACACACACACACAGTTACATCTATACCACATTCATGTGCACACACACACACAGTCCGATGAAATATTCTCTTGTCTCTTTTCTCTCCCACAAAAACACATTTGCATAAAACACACACACACATACACACACAAACACACACACACACACACACACACACACACACACACACACACACACTCAGTCTCACTCTCATTAACTGACAGAACGGACTGGGCATTAGTTGAGAAAACTGATATGCTAATGACTTTTTTGAGGCACTTTTGTAAATTAATTTCCACTCAGTCACAGAGCACAGATTGACATCAGCTGACAGAGTGACGCCCGCCCCGCTGACGGGAGCGACAGTCCTGTAACGTACACGCCTATATATACAAAACATGCATTTTCTGTCTCCAATGCTGTCCCACTTCAACTGTCCTACATACTCTTCCAAAGCACGGTCACGTCCGTGACGCTGTTCACTCCCCACACAACACAAACACAGATTTCACCTAAACAAACTCCACTCCATACCACCCTGCATATCTCATGACACACAAAGCTCATATACAAATACATACACAAGTTATTACAGTAAACACAGAATGACAATACTATATAGTTAGATAGGAATGAATGAACCTGTGGTGCTGCAGTAATTCTACCCTGGACTAAAACCACACAGAGAGAAAAAGAAAAAGGAGTCTTTAACGCCACTCCGACATCGAAACTGTTACTGTACAAGCACCGTTAACTGTACTTCACACTTACAAAAAAAAAAAAAAAAATCCTGCTAAGTCTATGACAGCTGGAACAGCTGGAACTGGGTCTCTTAAAAACTGCCTTATATTTCACACAGACGGACTGGGATAGATACAGGCAAATACATATTTTTCATTAAACACATGCTTTCAGATGGAGAACAGAGATTACAACGCTCTTCGAAAAAACATAAAAAGAGCAACAGGAGAGACACGGACAGTGAACGCGTCTCAGGGCTGAAAAGATCCAGTGCAGGAGGGTCTAAGTTACGCGTTAAGGTCACAGACGTACTTTCGTTCCACTTCTTACTAAAACACAAACGAATTTCAACGGCTACCGCTAAAGCAAACAGTTTGTCGCTCCACTCCTCACATACTTTTTAAATGACGTTACTGCCCCCCTTCACTTATTACAGTGTGTGTGTGTGTGCGTGTGTGTGTGTGTGTGTGTGTGTGTGAATGTCTATTTCGGATAATTTGTTTATGTCTGTGTCTGAATGTTTAGTGAAGAATTCCTGCGAGTGATTCTCAGCACTGTCATGTTCTGTGTGTGTGTGTGTGTGTGTGTGTGTGTGTGTGTGCGTGTGTGTGTATATGCGTGCGTGCATGGGCGAGTGTTTGTCTGCAAAAGCATGCTTAAAGTGAAGACTGCTGCGTAGTGCATAGAGTCTGTGCATGCAATCTGAGGTGTGTGAAAGCGAACGTGAGTGAGAGCTTGTGATCAGTGCACAAAGCATGTGCACGTTTTACGTGTAATCTGTAAAAGAATATGTGTGTGTGTGTGTGTGTGTGTGTGTGTGTGTACTCACAGATCTCCTTGAGCGTGCTCCAAGTCCATAGCTACTTCCTACAACTAACTGCCTCATTGCGAGGAAAACAGGATGACCAACCATCTTTGACTGACTGACTCTTAACTCCTCTACTGTTCAGCCTGTCTTGCACTCCTCTTCACTTTCCACTCTCCCTCTCTCCCACATACACACACACACACACACACACACTCACTAACTAACTATCAGATTGAACTAGACAGCATCCCTCTTTCTAGAAATCTGCTCATCTCCCCAGTAACTGAACTCTCACAGGCAGGGGGATGGGGAGAGGAGACTGCAGGAATGATTTTTCATTAGACTCCGCCTCTCTCTCTCTCTCTCTCTTTCAGACGCACACACACACACACACTGGCCGAGATTAGTGAGAGACTGGCCGGTCTGGTATTGTTTTGGAGCGGCACAGAGTGTGGGTTGGGTCACGCCCACTGCCCTACTAAACCAGTCACCAAGGCTGACCCCATGATGATTGACAGCTCCCCCAACAATCAGGACTGCTTTAAACCCACCCTCTTAACTCCGCCCCCCGCTGTCAATCACCGTGGAAACTACAAATGGCCATAGACGTTTAAATAATGCCAAAGACAGAAAGAGAGAGAGGGGGATAGATACAAGGAGGGGAAGCAGAAAAAAAAAAAAAAACAGGGAGTGAAAGGAAAGGAGGAAGAAAAGGGGGGGGGTGTTAGGGGGGGTTGAGGGAGAAACCACCACCCCCTTGCTGCACTGTGAACCATAGGAAGTTAGCAGAAGTCAAACTCTCATGACTTTCATTAGTTTTTCATTTGGTTAGTAAAAAGTAAAGGGAGTGTATGGGATTGGTTACCTGTGTTTTTGAGCATTCCTGCAGCCAAAATGAGAAAAAAAGACAACCAATTATGACCCATGCCTTAATTAACAGATGATTACAATCATTGTTTAATAATGATCAAAGTCCAAAATCACAAGATTGGGAGCATTATGACAGTACACAATAGCACACTGTAAAAGAAACAACGTCACAGAAACACACACACACACCCTCCGTGTGAGTGAACTTGTGTGACCTAAATCTGTCAGATTAGTCCAATAAATATTGAATGGTGACAGGAAAACCAGCTGTAGTAACCAGAGCGACATAAAACAGAACGGCATGGTGTCGCTAAGGCCAGAAATTCCCGGCAACATGCATAGGAATGCACGGCAAAATTCTGGAATGTTGCTACAATTCTATGTTCCGGGGGCGCAAATTTTCAGTTAACTAACATACATGTCACAGGGGCTATATATGTCATGTTGGCAAAAGCACAAGCCACTCACAAAGTAACAGTTAATTAGTCTCTGGTGAGTAAATGCAAATTATGTTTTGAATTATTTTTCACAAAACATATTCACAGCTAGTCTGCTGAAGGATAAATCTAGTTTCTCTGACCGCCCCTCCCCCTCACGCTCTCTCTCTCTGTCTGTCTTTTTCATAATGCATGACGGCAAGGGTTAGTTTCTGGTGGTATATGGTGTGAGTGCACAGTAGAGTAAGGCTTGTTAAACTCACCGTGTGGTAACCAGGTGGAAGAGGCGGCTTGCTGATTGGATAATGTTCAACGGTGTCGATGATGGTCTGTCTCTCTCCTCTCTGGTTGATCTTTCGAAATCTTCGCCTTGACTGGCGATGAGATGCCTGTCTCTGAAAATACTCATCACTCTCCTCCATGTAATCAACCTGAGAGAGACAGAGAAAGTGAGATACAGAGAGAGAGAGCGAGAGAGAGAGAGAGAGAGAGAAAATGAGAGACAAAGAGAGAGAGAAAGTGAGAGACAGAGAGAGAAAGTGAGAGACAGAGAGAGACAGAGAGAGAGAGAGAGAGAGAGAGAGACAGAGAGAGAGAGAGAGGCAGAGAGAGAGACAGAGAGAGAGAGAGACAGCTCAGACAACTTACAGTTAAGAAGTTTGCATTGTCACCTGAAACGCAAACAGCCGTGTTCTTATATGTGGAAACTCACCACTATCATTTCTGAAGCTTCTAGAACAATACACTCGCAGCCTCTCCGCAAACTGCCTGCCGAACGCTTCCCGAAACTGAGAGATATAAACACAGATTTACGTGCGTAAAGGGGAACTAGACTGAAAGATACACATATTATATATTTCTGTACACGAACACACGCGCGGCTCACCTGCTGCGTGGTAAAAACATGGATTCTTTGATGAAGACTGAACCAGAGAGCAGAATATACCAGCAGGTCCCGATGTCGTCTGGACTAAAACACACAAGAGACACGTTTTTTTTCCTCTTTTTTTCTTTTACCAACAAAATACAGTCAGATCTCATGATTTCTGAACACACATACACTCATACATGTCCACATATCTGGCAATAGGGGCAGGGCACACGATGTGAATTTCCACAAAAGTAATAAAACTTGAATAAAATCAGTGATTACAGTGCTGGCGTGTGCTCCGCATGTGAAATGTGCTTTAGTCTTACAGAGTGACATGTCCACTCCTTCATGCTAAAGCACAGAACTAACACACACTGTGGCAGCTTTAAGCATAAAAGTTGCACACACACGCGCACGCAAGAGTGCTTTTAAAAGATTAATCTCTCTCTCCCTCTCTTTACAGACGAGGCAGAGTAAGAGCAGATCTGGCTGTCTGTAGTTTAAGGCAGATGTGTGAGTGCGAGTGTACGTGTGTGTGTGTGTGTGTGTGTGTGTGTCTGTGTTTGTGTGTATGAGGTGGTGAGTGTTAGTCTAGGGCTACAGATTTGAGTGTGTGTGTGTGTGTGTGCGTGAAGATGTAAAAATCTGCTTCACTTGGACGTAAATCTGTGATAAAAATGACCCAGATTACGGCCCTCTCTCTGTCTCCCTGTAAGCAGATACTCACTAGTACAAAACCTCGTTGGCCTCATGCTGTTCATAGCGTACCGTTTCACACAGCCGCCTGTGGAAGAGAGGAGAGTGTGAGAAACTCCCAAACACACACACACACACACACACACACATATATACACACACACGCAGAAAACAGACACATTTAAGACATTTCATTGACAAATTCTGTGTGAAATTCCAAAATCATGATACCTGAGTTGATGTTCTCGCAAATTGGACAAAGCCTCCATGCCGTAGAGGTACGCATACACAACCTGGAGGTCCTGCAGGGAGAAACACACACACACACACACACACAGGTTAGACAAAAACAGATATGTACATCTTATGCAAATACATACATATACACTGTCTATATTTTCACAAGCCATCCTAAGAATCTCCTGATTTACTAAAAAGAGGACAAGTTTGGGGACTGGCCCAGTTGGCTGCGCTCTTCCAACTCGCCAGCAGGGGGCGAACTCTTCCTGAGAATCAACACACCTGCAGGTCAGACTCAAAACGCTCACTTTGCCTCTTGTTCACTTGTTTGGAAGGTCTAAGATCTGGGGTTGCGCAATGACGTCCCATTCCCATCCCAAAATTATGCAACGCGCTCCGGATCAATGTTTAACGAGCCAGGAATGTTCAAGAGTAGCTGAACACATTCCTTCTCTTCCTTCTCTTGCTCTCCCTGCGGTACGACTGCAAATCATTACAACAAAAAGCTCAGCTGCATTTTTTTTTTTTTTCTGGCGCTGTTTTCATCTTTCTCCTTTTCCTTTTTTTTTTTTCTTTTCCTTTTTTTCTAAGGACGCGAAGCTTTGCTGAATGTGTAAAACATTCCGAAAATCTCAAACTGTGTAACTGAGCCACGACTTGTGGTGAGATTTCGCCTTCAGATATGCAGTGGGGGAAAAAAAAAAAAAAAAAAAAAAAAACAAGCGAGAGGCGAATGTATTTTCATACATTTTTAATGAGGCGGTTTACAAGCTGTGAAGAGATGCCTCACGCGACTGCTGTAAAAAAAAAAAAAAAAAAAAAAAAGCAAGAGACACTTATTCGCACCTCAGATCACAGCACGCATGAGACGTGTTAGTCGCTTGTAATTAATGAGATATATATGGTAAGAATTTCAACCGGTTCATTTGAAACACGAACATGACGTCATAAAAAGGCAGAAGGATCACAGCTGCAGGTCTAATGGTTAACAGGCCAAGTGTAAGACTCCTCAACGCAAGAACGTGCTGATTTAAAAAAAAAAAAAAAAGTGTTAAATTTGGACAAAAAAATCAAGCGGATGCTGATATTTGTTTCTCTCTCCCTCCATCGGTAGGCCTAGTCTTTGGGTAAGCCTACCATACATTTTTATTTCATATTCTCACTTGCCCTTTCCCACTTGAATACCCTCTCCCACAAGTTCCCTTCAACTTGAAAATGGTCATCAAACGTCCGTTCAAACCCACCAATCAAAGTCAGCGTTGGCAGAATGGAACAGCGCGTGATTGGTGGGTTTTGGAACAGTACGGGAATGTTTATTCTTAGTCAGTGGCATTTCCTCCCAAGAGTCACGCTTAAAGCATGCACAAAACACACACAAACACGCACGCACGCACACACGCACGCACACGCACACACGCACAGTTGAAACACACATGCATGTTTGATAAAGCGTGTAAGAGAACAGAGGGATAGGAAAACGATGGATGAGGACGGGGGTCACAGGTTAAGTGTCGATAGTTGAAAGTTCAAAGGATGTCGTTCAACTGATAACACAGAGCACATAGCTATGAGTCTGACAGATCAGTGAATGGAGTATGTGACTACAAATGCACACACACACACACACACACACACACACACACACATTCTCTTGTCTCACATCAACCAAGATACAAGATAACCAAGGAGAGAAGTCTGAAAAGCAAACAAATTTCACTTTCTTTCCAACACCTCCACACAATATGGGAAAGTGTGACCAGTTTCACGCCTTTGCAGAACTCATTTCTTTCTTGGTGGAGGGAGTGTGTTTTTCTGCGTTTCCCTCTCTCTCTCTCTCTCTGTGTGTGTGTGTGTGTGTTTGTGTATACGGGTGTGGTCTGGATATATGGCCAAGTTTTCTCAGAGTTCAAACAACAGCTGGTTTTTAGTCTATATAACAGTATTACGTACAGCAGTGGGGACAAAGTGAAACTTAGCAGGCCACTGTGACGTTCTAGAGCTAACCTGTGAGATAATTAAAACCTCGTTTCTCAGAACATACAAACCACACGGGATTCTGCCGTTTGTTAACTTGTGGTGTATGCAGTCACCAATCAGGTTTTGTGCACAGTCACGAGGACTGAATCGAAACTCGAGAGTAACCCAGTACTGCGCAAAATGTTAAGAGAAGAACACATCAAAAACAATTAAACTGACTAAGTGGATGTCTGCTAAAAGCTAAACCAACTAAGCGTTGCTAAGCGTCTGTGTTTGTTTCCGCGCTTTGGGCGCGTGTGAATGATGAGTTTTGCAGTCCTCCGTGTCTGAGTGTAAAATTCCATTCGGTGGTCAAGGTTAGCAGGTGGCAAAAACTATCAGGACCAGCTGTGGACGAGAGATGACGACGAATTTAACCGTTAGACCAGCTCTTTGAGATGACTAGAAGAGAGGCTAAAGGTTAGCATCCTAACGTCGCCTGTCCTTATTGTTAGAGGGGCGCTTTGGTCAAGAGATATCGTTACCACCTAAAATACCCACTGTTTGACTCGCACATCCAGTACGACTGAGGGCAGCAGCTGTCCCGGAGGGCTGGGTAAATTCAGAAGTCGACCTTTAACCTAGAATTTCACACATTCTTTGGAGTCCCTGAAAGATACTCACATTCAGAGCTGTGAAACATTAAAATTTAGACAGCGTAGCCCAGGTGTTTTACTAATGAAAACTTCAGTCTGTCCTAAATTAAAAGTAAGTACAGCACCAACATGCGATCGCTTTTTTTAGATTTACTATGCTGACTGATGCATATTCAGGTTCCACAAAAATACGAACGAGGGTCATTTCACGTGAGAATCCGTGAGACACTGTGATTTTGTGTGTGTTTGTGTCTGTGTGTGTGTACCAAGCACGACCTACAAAAACGTGCCACTGTTTTCGGGCATTATTATTGGCCCGCGCCCCTTAGATCACAAGTGCGCATACATACACCATAAACCAAAGCAGCGATTACGATGTGTTTGGAGAAGAGCAAAGTTGTTGTAGTATGTCTACAAGTATACAGTATGATAAGGAGGAACAATACGCAGGAAGAGACAAAATAAAATATATTGAGAGTGCATTTCTTTGATGTAATCTCACTGTGTGTGTGTGTGTGTGTGTGTGTGTGTACGTATTTTAAATCACCAAGTAGCACTTGTACATCCTGATTCTGGGATAGAGGAACAGAAACACGCAAATGTCAGGTTTAGAGAAATTAGTCATTTCCACATTCATTACTTTTCAGAGACCACTTCAGCATCCTCTCTTTCTCTTTTTACATTATTTCAGTACTATGTATTTTTAAAAAAGGAGAAATGTCCTTTTTGCAGGAAAAAAACCTTTTTTCCTCTCTCTCTCTCTCTCTCTCTCTCTCAGTGATGTGGTGCCGAAATGTACACGTGGATTTTTTTTTTTTTTAATTAATTTACAGAATTACAGAATTGCCAAACAGTCGCTAAAACATTCTGTGAGTTGTACAGTTCAACATTTAAAAACTGAAACAAAACAAACAGAACGATGTCAACTCCAGTCAGGCGGGTGAAAAGAGTCACGCTAACAGAGCGCGGTAAATCCTTATGTCTTGAGCGTCACATGAATCTCACGGTATTGTCATAAGCTCTCTGGATTACACCATTTGTTTATCGCTTGTTGTGGGCTGACACTCTGAAACGGAGCCTGTTTTCAGAACATTGTTGGGAGGAGAGCAATTAAAATCCTTACGGCCCTCTCTGAAAAAAAAGGGGGGGGGGGCGGATTACCCTAATACCCCCCCACCCCTCCACCTTCTAATGTCCATGGTCATCGGAGCAGATGCTGGGAAATCACATCACCATTTAGCTTTTAGACCTTCTTTAGCTTATAACACAGTAATGTCTTGTTAGCTGTGGTTTTGCACTTATGGGGGCGTGACACTGCAGCTGGTATAGGTTTCTATACTGTCAGTGAGCCAGTGTTGCTGTGACTGTACTGAACCTGTTTATCCATCATTGTGGTGAGACCCGTGTTTTCATGCATCACATGACCTCAAAAATATTCTTGCAATCTGATTGGCTTATGAGCGTCTAACCGCACCCTTAAAAGCAGACAGCTTCTGCTCCCTCGTGTTAGAACAGGCTGTGTAGCCTACAGGTAGAACTGCATGCGGTGGCTTTGCCTGTCCAGTAATGCACCAATAAAAACTCTGCATTCGAGGTAATCTGTTTTTTTTCCTTGGTTTTTTGTTTTTTGTTTTTTTTTTTAATGCTGAGGGAGGTGTGAAACACGCCTCATGAAAGAGGAGATCACCTGTGTTCAATGGTTTAAGGTGATCGCTTCGAACTCAGGTAACTTTGTGTGTGTGATGAGGTACTGATCCGTGAGTCAATTTTCTCACTCTCCCTCTTGCTCTTCCTCTTCTTCTACACTGGTTCCATTCTTTCTCCCTTTCTATCTCCGGAACATCTCGTTCTTTCACTCCTTTCCTGTTGCCCATACCGACGGCCATGCCAAAACGGGAGTCGACAGGAAATACTTCCATACACTACATGCACTCCAATACGCACGTACACTCACTCACACACACACACACACACACTCCTTCAAACGCAATTCCATCCGCCTACAAACAGGTATCTTGCTAAAGTTTCGCAACAACAATAACAAAAAAAAACCCTAAGTAATTTGTTTTGGAGCCAAATTGCTCCCGGTTAAGAATATGCATGTGCACACCTACACAGCCAATTCCACACATCCGTTCCTGCATGTTAGAAATAGCTCATGACTTGACCCAGAAAACACACCTGGGCATAAAACACATGTTCAAACGGCCTGCACATGTACAAACACACACACACACAGACACACACACAAAGGTTCACACACTAATACTCACACACACACACAAAGGTTCACACACACCTGCTCTCACACTAATATTCTCACACTCACTCTCACACACACACACACACACACACACACACACACTGGGTTTAGACACTTACTAAACCCAAACACATACACGAACACAAACACACACACAAAAAGAATGTACGCCTAAATATGCGTACACAGCAACATGAAACGGCATGAAACCGATAGCGAAACATACAACCATACCCATTTTCACATAAACATGTACTCAAAATGAAAGATAAGGATTACAGTCAGTGGCATTCAGGAGAAAAGCTGAGTTTCCGTTCTCATTGTGGTAGCTGGCACAGAAAGCGAACGTATTGTGTCTGTTAAGCCAGACCACTTCCCCTGGGTAACTGGTAACTGTCGGGCCCTGAGAATAGGCCTAGAACTGAAAGGCTGTGACTGCAATTGTGTCTGTATCCGTGTCTGTGAACCTCGTACGCGAGATGGCAGAGATGGCGATCAAGGATGTTTGTTAAAGGGAGAAAAATTTGCATGGCGGTGGTTAGTTGTTTATGAGTGTTCAGAGGAAGAATGTGTTGTGTATTTAAGTGTATGTGTATGTCTGTAGGGAAGATAGTTGGTTTATAAAGGTGTACAGACGTGTGTGTGTGTGTGTGTGTGTTTTAATGGTGGCACTTACTGGCTGAATCTTGTGATGGTTTCTGTAAAGAGCAACCACAGACTAACAACAAACACAACATAAATTGTATTGTAAATACAAAACAACGTATGTCCTGTAGGCCATAAGGCTCATAACAGGCTCTGTGTGATATGAATGCTGTCTGTTCTCCTCTTTAAAACAACGCCTACTGACACGCTTAGACTTACCAACGCTTACCCGAAAGGCATTTTTCTGAACATCAAACAAAAGCCGACAGTCACGGACAGAACAGCCCGGCAACATTCAGTGTGAAGCATACGATGATTAATATGCTCATATATGGAGTGAAATTACTAAATCCGCAAACAATATATGTTTACATATGGAATAATTCACTAACCTACACCAACAACAGGGGGTGTGTATGAGGGTTAGGGTAGCAAGGTTTGGCTCTGTGGCCATGTGTTACAAGGGCTCTGCTCTGAGGATTCGCCACATTAGGTAAGAGTGTGTGTGTGTGTGTGTGTGTGTGTGTGTATATGTATGTGTTCACTAAAATACAAAGCCTGTTTGGCTGGCAACCCCTCTAGCTATTTGGCACACTTCACTTATTCAGTTGTCGGGGCTTGTCTTGGGTCGTCTGCAGAAGCTTTACCACGGTTGTAATGTGCAGTGAGTGAGCGTGCCCGCGTGTTCGTGCGCGTGAGAGAGAGGGGGAGAGAGAGAGAGAGAGAGAGAGAGAGAGAGAGGTTGTGTGCGCGTGTGAGCGCGCGTTTGCGAGGGTCTGACGGGACACAATCAAGACCAAGCCAGCAGGTTTTAGCCTAGTTAATCCGATTTCACATACCCAGAATGAAGCCCACCGACATTAATTAGCTCCATAAAAAGTAGGTTGGGCCCAGAGTTTCCATGTGATACTCAAACTGAGATTTTTGCGAAATAGTTACTTTCCTACCATGTTTGTTACGTTTGTCATAAACAACGTGACAGTAATAAAACTTTTGACTATGCTCTGGTGGTTTCGCCACGGTAACAGTCGGCGAAACTGAAAATACCGAGCTACTGAAAAAGAAACAACGTAACATTTGCCTAAGAAGATTTATTTATTTCAGATTGCATCAGAGTGATGTAGTCTAGGTTATTATGAAATGACTCATCCGTTCAGCCAGTAGACACCAGGAAATAGTTCCGATAGCTGAGTAATATGAATTAAAATAGACTAAGCCACATTCCCAGTTAGGAACCAACCCCGGCATTCCAAAGGGCCGTCCTCTTACATGCTTAGCTCTATTTAAAAACCTCAGCGACAGGGGAAAAGAATGAACGCAGTCCAAACATCCATAACAAGAGCTGAAACAACAAGTTTAAGCAAAGCTTCAAGATCGTCCTTGACCAAATTTCAAAGCACTGCGACTTAAGTGGAAACCAGTCTTCTAAAAAAAAAAAAAAAAAGTACAAAATTATGGCTACATAACGGTACGTGTCCTAGCTAGCAAAGTTAACTGAGTAGGAATGATTTGAGGTGGCCAAGTAGAAACACTTAACATTCCCATCATAGTCTTAATTGTGTGACCGAACATGGAGTAGCTGAATAGAGAGAGAAGCAAATAAGAAAGAAAAAGAAAAAGAAATGGGAAAAAAGTGTAAACAATAAAAAAGTGCATTACCTGTTGCGTTCTGTCGGCCGGGTTTTTCATAATTGCATGCCGAAAACTATTGTCCACATAGGACGCCATTCTCTCCATAAAATACAAAGGCTACTTAGCTACTGAAATGCCAAATGGTTTCCTTTTAAGCAGAGAGCATTTCTCTTCCAAAAGTCTTTTGCTTTAGGTTGCCATGTCATTTGAAAACTCCGCAAGTTCCCCAAACGGGGAAACACTTCTGTCTAGGCCAGTTTCGGAACCACGGGCTAGATTTTCCTTGCAGTGCCACCGGCCGGAGAAATGCCCGCAAGGTCCACTTAAAGCTGATCTTTTCCGTTTGGTCAGCTCGGCCAATTCTCTCTTTTCTCAGCGACTCAATACTCACTGTGTGTACTAAATCATAAAACACGTTTGCCGTCTCTCGTGACTGCCTTGCTCAGATGTAACGCCGGGAATAGTTAGGTCTCGAGCTCAACTTCACTCCCCTTCAGTTCATGTATTGTTTCAGGTCCCAACTGTGTTTTTTAGACAAATAAAAACTAATCCCAATGCCTTCATGGTCCGCCGATCATTTTGTGCTCGCCGAATCTACTATCCGTTGTGCCTGAGAGTCCTCACAATCACTCATTCCTCGGTTTGACAGACTTTGAATAGTTTTAGTACTGACGGTCGTTTTCATTCGACTTACTGCTTTGTGCGTCCATGGTGACTAGTCGATGAGCTCCCAGCTCGGGCGGGGCGAGACCGACCCGGTGACAACGAAGTGATTCATGAGAAAGAATTGTGAGGACACAAGCTATGTTCTCTGTCGCCCCCAAGGCATGAAAAGTAGAATAACACTCCACAGAGGAACATGGAGGGAGGGAGATGTGTGAGTGACTGTGGCCTGGGACAAAGACTGGACCTCAAGCCAAGTTACCAGTTGGCGTTTCGTAAAGGGCCTCGCTTGCCTCTGTGACAGACGGCGTAAAATAATATACGACTTATGGCGAACTGGGCTCAAACATGTTTATCATTTGAATATTTTATTGTCTATGTGTCTAAACTGGGTGTGTTAACCAGCAGAAACGACGAAATACACATTGATTTATCTTAAAGGGTTCTAGGTTGCGTAGTGGTGAGGGAAACAGCAGTAGTTTCCAAGGATAGTTCTCTGTCAACGGGCCTCTTAGCAATGTATGGAACTCCTGATTGACCCTGGGGCTGTATGGCCGCTGACATTTTAGGAGAGTTGACGAAATGTGTGAATGGTTTGTCCATGACTCAAACCTTTGCTGACACGTCTATGTCTGTGCGTATATTTAAATTTGTAGTTGCGCAAGAGCGTGGTCGTGTAACATTGTAGTTGTAGATGGGCGTGCTAGTTCAATGAAGACGTTTAAATATTAGAATCATTTTTGTGTCCACCAGGTGGCGCCATATATCTCTAGCGTTTTAGTTTTTCGTTTCTTTGACCAAACTCCGTCCAGTCAGGGTTTGCTGTTTAGCCACAATTCCGCACCCTTGATGCTTCTGTGCATGAACTGACGATGTGAAAAGGGGCTTTGACAGAATTAAGAAACCAGACGGCTAATGTAATGGATCAGGAAACTTTACGTTAGAAGGGACACAGGAAGTCCCCCTCTCCAGTAGCTGGGTTTAACTGAACTGATTCTATTAACTCAGATGCTTCTCAGGGTTTTGAATAGCTAAATCCAGTCATTTTGAGAACCTCACAGATACAACAGATTTCTTCTAAGTATACAGACTACTCCAAATGCTGAATATGCTAAAGATTCTCTTTGTTTACATAACCATATTTAAAGAATTTTCATATTTCAACTTTCAGTTTTCATCATAATAATAAAATGTAATTTGTATAGCAATTTTCAAACACAAGACCTTTTAGAAAAGGCAGACAGATGAAGTGTAAGCTGTACACAAAATAAAAATGAGGTTACCAAAAACAAAAATAAACAATTTTCAATGTACAACACAAATAGAAATCCACGACGAGGTTTTTATTTTCGAATGATCGAGCATTTTATTACACAACAGTTTTCTGAGATGCATGAGAAACTCAGAAGACAGAAAAATTGCTTCTTTTCAATTGCGTTCAAACAGAGACATCCAGATATGCACACACACA
>NC_044505.1:14095115-14110115 GCF_902362185.1 Chanos chanos
TGAGAGTTGGAGAGAGTGAGGAGAATGGAATAAAAAGAAAAGGAGTGGATGAGAAGTGTGTGTGTGTGTGTGTGTGTGTGTGTGTGTGTGTGTGTCTGTCTTACCCAGCTGTGCCCAAAGCGGGTTGTATGGATGAGATTTAGCGAGCAGGTCCACAGTCTGAGAAGTGTGTTTCTCACAGAAGGCTTTGATTGGTGGCTGGTTGCTAGGCATCACCGTGGGAACCCAGGCCAGGTGATAGGTCAGTACAGCTGTGAGCAGAGCAGGCAGAAACCTGCAAAACACAATACAACACAATACAACTCAGTCTCCACTCATCCTTTATCAGTGTACTACAACAACAAAAACAACCACAATTTAGACATAAACAACACTCCACACAGGCACATTATCAAGTCCAATTGGCACCAGCTGAGTTACTGTTGCAGGAAAACATGCTTTCAGTCATTATGAATTCTGTTTCTGTAAGCCCATGGCACATTTTATATCTTCCTCCTCTTAAACACCTGATTCAACTCATCAACCTTAGCCCTAACCTTAACCTTAACCCGACCCTTAACCCTAACCCTAATTATCAAGCCTTTAGCTGAGGTCTGTGTCTTAGAGAACATACAGACATAAAATGAGCAGAGATGAGCACGGGTCAGGACGGGGACACACTGCTTTAACTGAAGTCCTCTTTAAACGGTGACTGTTTTGCCCTCTTTCCTCAGTTTTACGAGAGATTTCCTTTTCTAGCGCTTGGATTAAAAACGTAAACTGCAAATGTTTCAGAGGTCAAAGGTCAGCCGCCCGACCGCTCTTTGAGCGTCAGAAGGGGAAATCTCAACGAGGGTTCTCGGAGGGTCGGAGGTCACCTACTGGTTTTTGGCCCCGTGATCCATCAGTAAACTCATCTCTTTGAGGAAGCGCTGGCACAGCGGGCCGCGCTCGGCACTCTGGGATACCATGGTCAGCCAGACGGGCTCGCTGATCCGTGGAGCCATGTAGAGATTCCACACCGTCATCCTAGACACGAGCCACAGAGCACAGAGCCACAGATCGGACAAGAGCGACAGATACCGGTGACGACGATAACAGAACAACTGATCAAGGTCAAAAGAGTTCAGAACAACCGATAAAGGCCAAGTCACAAACTGCACGTTCTGAAAACAAAGTGCAACACGTCATGTGATAAGAGAAAAAAGCACACTGTGAAAAAACACAGCGTGAAGTCATAAGCAATCAAGCACAGAGTAACGACAAAAAAGAAAAAAAAAAAAGAAAAAAAAAATCAATTTCTATACTCGTTTGTATCACTTCAACATGACCAAAGTCCTGTTGTGTAAATTTTTTTTTTTTTGTGATATCCAAGCGTTACTGCTTAACCTGAGACGACACACTCTTTATTTCTCTCTCTCTCTCTCTCTCTCTTTCCCTCACCTGAACTCTCCCAGTGCCTCCATGACTCGACACAAATACACCTGCACGCGCTGACTGGACTCAGCTATCCTTCTGCACACGATCATCGCCTGTGACACACACACACACACACACACACACACACATATCAAATGTACTGTACAAGAGGTGCAGTGGGTGCATTCTTAATTGTCATGTTATAAAATAGGTGATACGTAACATTAACATCTACGATACCATTGACTAAGTGCTGTGATTTCTTTCAATTGTTCACTTTTATGTAAGTATTGCTACTGTAGAGCTTGGTAACTGCGGGAATACTCTAGGCGGTGCAGTTTCGCACTCACCCTCTCGATGGCAGTCTTCAGTTTGTTCATGTGAGACTCAAAGAGAGGGAAGTGAGAGAAGAAGAACTCTTGGAAGTTGTGACTCTCCTCCTCTCTCTCGGGAAGGCTGATGATGATGCTGATGGCGATCTTCTTCCTCCGAATCACCACGGGGTTTGAGCTGCAGCTCTCATCAGACAGAGTGAACATCTCCTCTGTGCTCCTGACACACACACACACACACACACACACACACACACACAGAGTTAGCCCCCTGGTTCTACACAGACAAACTCAAAGTCTTGACCCTCTTAACTCCAACATGCACACTGTGTGTGACTATAACACAAACACTCTCTCTCTCTCTCTCACCAGCGAGGCATGGGTCCGTGCTGCAGACTGGTTGCTTGGCTACGAAGCCATCGTCTTTGGTAACTACTAGCACAGCTGCTGCTGAAGGAGGAGCCAGGAGAAGGAAGGGGCGTGGCCAACAGGCTGCTCAGAGAAGCTAGAGCATCAGAGAGTGAAAGTCAAAAGTTAAACAGTCACCAAGATTTTATCATCAACTTATCATCTGAAAACTTCACAAAAAAGTTCCCGTTTCATTTGCGCTGACTGAAGATTTACAACGTTTTGAATGTTTTTACGCTCAACCTGGTGGTAAAGACTTGCAGAAGACTCGTTGAAACGCTTTTAAAAGTAACGTACGTATGAATTTGTGAATGAATTACGGTGAATTTTTGTTTGTGCGTACCCGAGCGTGCAATGCCACTGTCGCCGTCTTCACTGTGTCCTCTACTCGGCATGTCCACTGGAGTACTGTGTGCTACAGAGAGAAAACACACCGCTTAAAGATGTGACACACACACACACACACACACAGCACTCTGTCTCAAAACACACACACACACACACAGAGCAGGGTTAGGGGTCCAGGCAAGGTGAGAGGTGTTCCTAAAAAGAGCATGCTGATTAGTTTCTCAAATCACACGCGTGCCACACCGTACCTGCAGAAAAAAAAAAAAAAACATTATAGAGTTCGAGCCGTATCCTGGTAACCATGCCGTGTATCCGTGCTAACCAGAGTCAGAGAGAGTGAGTCAGTTTAGAGTTGAAACCTTGCGTGTTAAGTTGTGACTCACAACTTCTCATTTCTTACAAAGGACTAAAAAAAATTGTGGTCAACTCATGTTCATATGGACACGTTCTTTCAACTCCCTCTGTGTCTGGGGAAAAAACCACTAAAACCAGTGCTCATTCACAGCAACCGTGTCTTAACTGTGCAAAAATGAGTGTTTTTTGTAAGGGTGTGGGTGATTAACACATGTATGTATGTGAGTCATGCTCTCTGTTCGCAGGTGTAGAATGCCCACAAGATGCTGTGCGTGTGTGTGTGTGTGTTGTGTGTGTGTGCGCGTGCGTGTTGTTACGTGCATTCTAACACTGCTTCAGGATTCCACACGAACCTGCAAAGAAAGACGCGCTCCGAACAAGACGGAGCAGAGGGGCGTGGCCAAGGTTGTAACCCATGGCAACAGAGGTGCTGGGCAACCTGGAAGCTCCTGCGATGGGAAATGTCCAATGGAGAGTAAATGTGTCAGTGTGTGCATGAGAGCAACACAGCGACACAGAGAGAGAGAGAGAGAGAGAGAGGGGAAAAAAACAGATTTCTTACCTATGCTACTACTGTGGCTAGGGCAAGTTTGGCTAATGGATTCAAAACTGTCCTGTAACCTGAGGAGAAGAAAAAACAGGTCAAAACACACACTTAAACACACACACACACACATACATACAATCTCACACCTTCCTATACACATACACACACCCGACACTCAGTATGAAACATGTAAATAACCAACAACAACTGTCTGAGACTGAGTCAGGGTTAAGGAGGCCTGAGAGAACCGATAGGACAGTCAAACCCACGTGTTGGTACTGCCGCTGGTGCTGCCTCCCAGACGCGCCGAAAACACTTTACTGATCATCAGCTGAGGAGGGGACCTATAAACAAAACACACAACCTCACCACATTCAGCATTGAAAACATAATAGTTGTGTCATACACCATCAAACATACATATAAATATATGTTATACACACACACACACACACACACATTTACTTACCGAATATGGTGGATCTTCAGAGTTGAGCCCTTGTAACTCATGGCAACAGAACCAAACATCATCTCTCCCAACATGTTTACATCCGATGCAGGCCTGGTGTACTGTACACACACACACACACACACACACACACACACGCACGCACACACACAAACATGCACGGACACGCATGGACACAGTGTTAAAATCTGATGTACATGGGAATCTCTGTATATAAAGCTTGTGCATTAGTATGAACTGAGTGTGTGTGTGTGTGTGTGCGTGTGTAGACAGACCTGATAAGTTGGGGGTGTGTCTTTCTGTCTCGCCTGGCCACTGATATGACACGCGCCACTGCGGTTGGGCGGAGCTTTTGTTTCCTCTGCATTTTGCTGAATAAGAAAAGAAAAGAAAAAAAAAAATCACATCAAAACATAAACGTAATCTCCTACTGGACAAAGTGCAGAACTTAATTTGGGCCGGGTCCTGCCGGAACAGGACCCGGGACCTCCCAGATTGGGATCGGCACCCGTTCCACTGGATCTGGCACCTCCTTTATCGCTATCAGAATCGTTGTGTAAATGTTGTGTAATACTTCATGCTGTCGGCTCTGTTGTTCTTTCGTTTCCCATTGATGTCATTCATAAATCACTTTTGTTTGTTCACAGTGCTGTGTGTTGTGTGCGTAGGTGCCGCGCTGTGATAGTGCTGAAACGGAGGTGGAGGAGATCGACAGACAGATTACGTCGCTTAGCTTGGGTTCTTAGCCTGCTTGCTTTTCGTGGTTGTAAACAGAACTCTTGGAACCCTAATTCTCTCCCCCCCCCTCCTCTGTGTTCTGGGACCTCCTGATTTACAAATTGAGCACTGTCAAGTATATTGGCCTGCCCTTTGTTTATCTATAAAAATGCCATTCAGCTGACATGCAAGACAGACTTGGATGTTAAGAGAAAAAATTAATAATAATCAAAAAAAAAAAAAAAAAAAAACCTGGAGGTTTTGCCAACGAGCTAATCTATTTCTGGAAAACTTTAGAGGTACAAAAAAAGGGAAAAACAAAAAGAGTAATGATCACAGACAAATTAACAGTCCAAGAAAAATGTTTACTCTTTCAAACTTTTCGTTCCTATCTTTAAAAAAAAAAAAAAGGACCCTCTATCTGTGCTTTACTGCTGTGTGTCCTGCGTTACCATGGTTACTGGTCACAGCTGGAAGTGTTTGTTGATGCATTTCACGTGATCGGTTATACAGTGGTCAAAGTGCTTGCCAATAAAACACACATCCTCTCTTTCTGTTGCTCAATTCATCATGCTCTCTCTCTCTCTCTCTCTCCCTCTCTCTCTCTGTGTGACAAAGCTTAGGAGCTGAATAAACAGCAGCTCATGTGACTAGAACAGAGGCCATGAACCACACTCTGTTCTTACGCTTACAAAGAGAGAGAAAGAGAGAGAGAGAGAGAGAGAGAGAGAAAGAAAGAGAGAGAGAGGGAAAGAAACATTCATGTAAATAACTGAGGAAAGATATTTCACTTACACTTATCCATTTACAGCCCTTGTGCTAAACAGTAACAAGCTAACGACAAAGTCAAGGAGCACTACGCCAACATGCTAACACACAAACAACTGTGAGGGCAGATAGCAAAACAGCTACATTTCCAAAAATGCCTTTAAAATATTCCAAGGTTTTCTGCACTAGCCACAAACCAATACCAAAGGATATGCTAACAGGCTAATTTGATATGCAAAAACACTCTGGCTCCTGTATTAACTCTTTCCAAACCACGTTCATCAAACCCAGTTACAGCCCATGGTTATAGCTGACTTAGACTTTAGCCAATAAGCTAATACAGATGTGCACGTGTCATGGAGGGGCATAGCAAAAACCTGTCGCGGATGCACACACACATATATAGGCGTCACATGGGGTGGATGGGTGATGGTGGGGGAAGGGGGAAGGGGGGGCGGGGGTGTGATTTAAACTCTCTGACCCAGTTAGCCTTCCCAGCTGAGCAGTCATACCTGTCATGAGATCCAAACAGGAGGGATTACAGGCCATGTGATTCCTCCCAAAACAGCACACACTCACTCTCTTGCTGACACACATACATACATTCACTCACACACACACACACACACACACACACACACACACACACACAATCACTGACAGGGCAAAGGACTAGAGCAAACCTGCACACACTAGAATTACAGTGTGATATCTGCAGACTAAACCATAGTACAACTGTGTGTGTGCGCGTGTGTGTGTGTGTTTGGGGTTCCACACTAACATACTAGTCTTGAAATACTCACAACGTGCATGCGTGTACACGCGTGTGTTTTCCACCGATGATGATGACTTACCGCTTCCGAAGCGTCAAGTTTCCGGATGGCTTTGGAGTCAAACAGAACCTGTCGACCTCTCCGCTCACAGTCCTGATAGACAATCAACCGGATCTGAGCAAGATCAAACTCGGCCGATGCCCAGCTGAGAGACAGAGAGAGAGAGAGAGAGAGAGAGAGGGAGAGAGAGAGAGAGAGAGAGAGAGAGGGAGAGAGAGAGAGAGAGAGAGAGAGAGAGAGAGGGAGAGAGAGAGGGAGAGAGAGAGAGAAGGAGAGAGAGGAGAGAGAGAGAGAGAGTTAGAGTTCTTAGTTTCTCGGTACAGTGAAAAGTATGCAGAGGAGCAAGGATAAGTTATATTAAAAAAAGAAAATGAAACAAAGCAGAATGCCAGTCTGTGTTTGGCCGAGAGGAACAAATTAAAACTAATGAAACTTTCATCTTGTGAAGCTCACATGTTCTCCAGTCCGTTACAAAATTAGAACAAACGCCACAACTGAAAACACATACACACACGCGCGCGCACGCACACACACACACACACACACACACACACTTCAGTATTTACACATTGAGATGACAAGATGTTCTGGCAAGAACTAAGCA
Organism: Chanos chanos; assembly: GCF_902362185.1. Lineage (NCBI taxonomy): Eukaryota > Metazoa > Chordata > Actinopteri > Gonorynchiformes > Chanidae > Chanos > Chanos chanos. The sequence goes on from NC_044505.1 coordinate 14,101,894, forward strand.
CTTAAGTCCAAAACTCAAGCTCTGCTTTTTTCTCTCTATGCGCAAAGACATAATCCAGATCTTCATACACACACACACACACACACACACACACACCTGTTCCACTGTACCTGCTCTCCATCTTGCCCTGATGGCCAGGCTGATTTCAAACACCCATGTTTTTTACAGAGCCAAATCATCAGACAACCCAAAAAAAACGACCGGACGTTGACATCTGCGGCATGGCTCCACTCAACAAGAAGCGAAAAGCAGCAGAAAAACTCCAGAGATGGACACAAACACACACAAACACATTCTCTCCTCGGTCCTGAACAGGTCTGCATGGTACGCGGTCTCGTTCATCACGCCGCAGTGTGTGTGTGTGTGTAAAATGTTCAGTGAGTGTGTTTTGAAGTTTGCTGTATACTGGCAGAGCCTCCAAGTGTGTGTGTGCGTGAGTGTGTGTGCGCAAGTGAGTGAGTGTATTTTATCTAAATCTGTGTCCGTTTATGTTTGTGTGTCTGTCTGTCTGTGTCTGTGTGTGTGTGTGTGTGTTTGATAGGAGTGAAAGTTTGTGTTTATGTGCGTGCGCTAGGAGTTACAATTTCATCCTGCTTCTCTCCTTCCGTGCCGCTGAACAATATACCCTGCTACGCACAGACTTTCTTTATCCACACACACACACACACACACATTCGGCCTGTACACAGCGGCTGCGCACAGGCTTCCTTTATCCTTTCACACTAGGGCTGTGTGTGTGTGTGTGTGTGTGAGAGAGAAAGAGAGAGACGCTTGCCTGGGCTGGTACCACCACTACACATTTACACCAACACACTCACACACGCTCACTCACACACACACACGCGCGCGCACACACACACACACACACACAGACAGACACACACACACACTCAAAGCATCACAGAGCAGACACAACACTCGTTTCTCCACTCTAGAAAAGTCTCACATACACACAGACACACACACACACACACAAAGTGAGAACTGATTCGTACAACATCCTCAGCATTATCCTCAGGGTGATTTCCTTTGTGTCACATGACATGGCTTTTCATCACATGACCCTGCATGCTCTACCACAGAAATAAAACACACACATCTCCTTATACACACACACACACACACACACCACAGACACACATACACTAACTGAACTGTATATGTATCCATATTACAGCTGAAATCATTTCTCCATATTGAATGAACCACTACAACACTACATTCCACATGTTTTTTCATACAATTCTGTTCTCAGTTCCATGTCTGCACATACACACAATTACACCCTCTAAGTGGGTATGTGTGTATTGTGGGGACACATCATGACTACCAGACAGAATCATATGGCACCGAATAAGTGTCTCAAGGTCACAGTGAAAGTAAACTATGAAGAGTGTTTGAGGAGAAATTCAGGCAGGTAACCCATTTACTGAGTGCGTAGATCTCATACACACACACACACACACACACACACAAACTATGTGTTACGAACCTGTAAAGCAGCACACTACTAGCTTTCACTAGTATTTCACGTTTAGAAATAAAACTATGAAAGCAATAAAAAAATGAAATAAGTATGAAAGACTTGAGTGAACGCGTCAAAACAAAGCTGACTATTGATTTTTTTTTCTTTAATGCAACATTTTCCCCCCTTACATATTGTCTGCTTTTCTTCACTGACATCAAAAAGCATTCACACTGCTTTACAATTACAAACAGTACAGGATGTGATAAACACTACATCAGACAGTGGAAAAGCCAGAGCGCGCGCGCACACACACACACACACACACACACACACATATTTATAAACCAGCGCTACCTGCTGTGAAGTTTGTCCTCTGGACCACACGCATACGCTGAGCTGAATTTCCTGTAACTTTTGATCTTCATCTTGAGCTGTGTTCCTCAAAGAACCCTCCGGAAGTGCACGAGATACACATACGCACAGACATACAGAATGTATGTGCGCCCGCGTGAGCGCACACGCGCGCGTGTGTGTCTGTTTATGTTTAACACTCAGGTCACTCTCTCTCATATAAAGCCGAACTTCTCCCTCGCCGCTCTCTCCTGTTCTGTGTGCAGCTTCACTCGTCTACCCAAAACACTTCAGTGGAGTCGATAAAATTTGACACAGAAGTGGGAGAAGAGAGAGAGAGAGAGAGAGAAAGAAAGAGGCAGAGAGAGAGAGAGAGAGAGACAGAGAGAGAGAGAGACAGAGAAAGAGAGAGGTGTCCTAGTCTAGTGTTTTTTAGTTAGCATGTGTTCACCAAGTGAGGTGGCTCTTATCTGACAGATGACTTCAGTGATAGCAGTCAAACACCACATGACTCCATCCCCTGTCACACACACACACACACACACACACACACACAGAGCATGTGATCCAGGCAGTCATAGGACAATTTCAGCATCCAGAGCTGCTCACCTCAGCAAACACCAACCCCTCTCTCTCTCTCTCTCCCTCTCCCTCTCTGCCTGTCTGTCCCTCCCTCCCTCCCTCCCTCCCTCCCTCCCTCTCACACACACACACACACACACACACACAATTTTTCTCCGTTTCTGTCTTCCCAGTAAATACTCTGCAAGTCATGTGGGTACACCCACAACCCCTGTGACATTACTAAGCAGTGATTTCTCTGTTCCTGTGATCATATGTCAATCATATGCTTCTGACAAACCACTGTGGGAAAACTGATCTCAATCAAAACCCTTTTCCCTCACTCATAATACATTTTCAAGCTGTTTGTACGAGCCTGTGTCTGTATTTTCATGCATTTTCAAATAACCTAACCAACTATCTTGTTTCTCTCTCTCTCTCTCTGTGCATGTTTGTTAATTCACCAATTTTCCCGTAGATGGGTTTATTAAAATTTTTGACATTATAAACGCACGTGAGCAAAATTTTCAGCAGCCTGCTTTCTTTGGTGGTAGAATGAATATTAGTTAATAGTTATATTTCTGTTTTCATGATTAATAATTATGTTTTACAAGGCGGTGCGTGTCGCTCATTTGATTTGGTTTGCATTTTGTTAATGTGCGTGAATATCAGAACGTGCAGAATAGGGGACTACTCTAAGGAAATCAATTGTTCAATATATTCACAAAAGCGCAGACGGCACGATTTAATTCTGTCAATCATGTTCCCTAGTTCAGGCAACCTCGGGCCACGGATTTTTCTCAACCGACCTTTGCCTCGCTAAATAAAATGACCAGAAATCAATATCAGTTTATTGTCGGACAAAACGTACACTACTGTTTGCTGTTTGTACTTCGAGGGTCCGGGGCAACAAAAAGAGAATAATATAGATTGAAATAAAAGGTACACCAACGATCATCCTCTCCTCTTTCACCAGACTGATTAAATTCTGGCAGAGCGTCCCGAAATCACGGCGTGCGCGTGAACATTTTGCACGGTCGAACAATAAGAGAGATTACGTAACGCATTGACTCGAAGGGGCGTACGTGCGTTCGGCACGCGCTCGGTTGTGCATGCATACACCCACTGATGTTGCTCTGCACGGTAGCGCGCGTGGATCTCACTCCGGCGGGGTTTTAGAACTGAGGGTAGATACTCAGCTTGGTACGTGGTCTATGCACTTTGAATACACGCTTAGCTGTCTTATTGCCTCTGTCTTTCTCTCTGCCACACATATCCATACACATACACATGCACATCAGGACCATAACAGATGACACGTAAGATTCAGTAACTTAGAATATAATGCTGCAAAGCAAATGCAAAAACTCATTTCGTGCCATTAAATTCCAGTCGCAATAAAAAGCGTAGTTTCGCTTTGATCTCCAGTCAGCTTGCATAGCTGGTAAAAAGTACGGCTGCTCACGCCACTGACGCGTGCTCTTCCCTGATGATGATAGTGATAACCTGCAGCGGCTACTGGGAACCCCGTGTGCTAACGGTTATGGTTGCTCACCATTGGTCTGCTGCTCCCGTGCAGTCCCTCGCGCTCCCGGCGGCCTTCTTGCTGAAGAGTTTCTGGAACAGAGTCGGGGCCATGCTGACGGGCCGTCTCAAACTTACACACCCCGGGCTGCCATCTGTATGTTTCTCTTGCGAGTTTTCCACGGTTCCGCAAGGAGTCCATGAGTCGTTGTCTCGGTCATATGACACAAGCCAGGCTGGCAAGCGGCTCAGTCGCGAGCGCTGCCAGAATCACAAAAGATCATCTTCTCGAGCGCTATCTGCTGGTGAGGCATGAGAGCGCGCACACGACTGTAGCGCGCTCGTGTCTGTTCAGGAAAAAGTACTTTGCTGCCCTCTATTGGCCCTGACGGAAGCGACTTCGACATATTTTCCGATTTTAGCATCCACCCAAAACGGCCACGACACAAAAATAAGATCTGTGTTTTTACACGTAGTTATACATGTATTTGACACCCCCCCCCCCCCCCCACCGGGCGAGCGCGCGCGCACACAAACACAGGGTTGATGATAGGTGTCGGAGAACTTAAATTTCTTTTTTCAGCTCTTTTCTATGATCCACATCTGCTAGAGAGATTTCATATCAAAGAACAGACAGGAACTAAACAAATCTGTGGTTCATTCATCCGCTCTGTACATTTGTTCTGTGAAACAATACACAATTAAAATACAAAACAGAAAAAAAACACAATAGTTTTCAGCCATTCAAATTCATGATATTAAATTCAGGTCATAAATGGAGTCATACCCTTCTGAGGAAACAATATCAATGTCAACACATCCTTAAAACTACTGATAAGAGAACAGTTATCAAAACCCCAGACTTATACAGAAACATACACAACCTAACCAGCCCAGGGACACATTTCAATAGATTAGCTGGATTATTCATATCAAGAATATTAACATCATGACATCCACAAAGAATATTTTAAATAGCTTCTCCAGCTGAACAATTCACAATTCACAAGGCTGGTATCTGATCAGGAGTTTTTCAACCTCGACCTTTACATAAATAGTCATTCAAAAAGTAGTCATTTGAAAAGTCATTCAAAATATTCCCATATAAAATTTAAAGTCTTTCATAGTGGAGTGGGAATGGAGTAGGGGAAGTGCAATGAACACCAGAGGGTTGTGGACTTAAGTCCCAAACTGTTAATGCCCGTTGACTGCAGATGTACTGCAGGATCTAAACCCATAAAAATCCTGAAAAAAAGAAACAACTAAGAGTTGCTTTGAAGTATGAGGGACTTTCTATGGCACATACCTCTCCATCTTGAATATACCTTTAGGCTGTTTGACTGTGGTGAAGGCAAATCTATACTGCAGTAAAAAAAAAAAAAGTTTAAAGTACTGAATTCCCTGAGTTTCTTTTTCGATTTGGTCCCTTTTGTGATGGGGAAATAGGTGTCATTATACTTTAGAGAATGCTGTCAGCAGGGAACCCGACAAAACGAGACAGAATGCAAACACAAGGATCAGGTAGTTCCGGCAACCCTAAAGGAAAGAGAGAGAGAGAGAGAGAGAGAGAGAGAGAGAGAGAGAGAGAGTGGGAGAGAGAGAGAGAGAGAGAGAGAGAGAGAGATTCAAATATATGATCTTTTCTTCTATTAAGCATACAAGCATGTAGACACCTCCCAGTATCTCTTACCTTCACCTCCTTAAAGATAATGACTCCCCACAGAGCAGCAATCAACCCAGGGACCTATAGAGCAACACACACACACACACACACACACACAAACACACACACACACACCTTTGTTAGTTCACTCATAATATTATCATGAGCAACTGCATTGTTTCTGAATAAGACCATGTGGAATGTGCAGCTCCAGCCACTGGATTGGTGGATAGAGCTGTCACTCACCGTGGTGATTATTGGGTAGCTAACCACAGCACTGAGGTAAGTATTGGCTAGAAACCAACAGCACGTAGCAATGGCCCACATCACTCCAGAGGCAAAACCTAACAGGACAGACAAATCAAACAAATGCAATAACACCAAAGTGATGAACAAATGTGTGTGTGAAGTGTGTGTGTGTGTGTGTGTGTGTGTGTGGTCTCTGCTCTTACCTGGTAGGATTGCTCTGGGGAACACTTTTGGTTGGTTCTTTTTGAAGCCACAGTAAATAAGGAAATACACTGTACTGGTGAGGAAGATCCCACTGAACTGTGCAAAGACATAATCCAGATCTACACACACACACACACACACACTCACAGTTACTAGGACAGTCTTTCACAAATATATGTTTAAACAAAATAGATTTCAATCACTGCGGAAAACACAGTATCACTAATGGGGGTAAATATGCCACAGTTTTAATCATATAAACTTGTGAGAGGTCAGAGTTTGTTTAAAGAAATCGAATTTGCTAATCGCTGGTGACGAGCAGCATAAGCATGACGGATATTTGTAATGTCTGTCTTTTTCTGTCTTTTTCTGCTGTTCTGAATGAAAAATGCCCCATTGCCAACTATTGCCAGTAAGGAAAAAAAAAACCCCCAACTTTACAACAACGTGTAGTAAAAAATAAAATAACCATCACAGGAAGTTTGATAGCATCCACGTGATCTGATGAGAAACATCTTGCGGCGCAGTGTTTTTTCACTGTTTTCTTTTCACAAGGAACAGCCACAGAGTCATGTGACTTCAAATGATTTTTTTTTTGGTTTTTTTTGGTTTCCTGCTCTCATTGCATCAGTCTGTCTTCGACTACAGACAGTTGGAAACTCAACCCGAGCGCGCTCAGTGTGATGTTTTGGGCAACACCGCAGCGGTTTTGCACAGCGTGGTCTTACCAAACTGGCTCGCTCCGGTGTAAGTGCCGTTCTGGTCGGCGGCGTGGTTTTTAATGTAGAGCACCGGCACAAACGAAGTTCCATAGAGAACACCGGCAACAGTAGCAAAAGAGAGACCACTGTAAAAAAGAAAAAAAAAAAACGAAACCCACTAAATACCAGATTAGGGTTGGCTTTACCCAACCAACGTCCAACAGTATTAAACTCTGCAAATGGAGGTCGAGCAGTGCCATACAGAACATGGCAAACATATTTTGAATACAAATTCCGCTAGTTAAAGTTGCATTCACATTACAGTGTCAGTCTATCAACAGGATAGCTGGAACATACATACATACATAATACGTTTTGTGCGCGGTCCTAGTGTGTCTACCCATGAACTGTCAGCTGGGCCTGAAGATTCAGAGGTGACAGTCTAAAACATATAGAGGCGAAAAGATCCTGTTATATCATACACAGTGGATTCCGCTAATCCTGGATTTACCGACTATTTGAATCTGATGTGTTGGTACAGTTACAATATACAATACTCATATGAAATGACTGAGTGGGTGTGCGTTCATGTAGCCACACACACACACACACATTCTTACATCGTCTGTTAGTAAAGGCCTTTCCTCGCCCGAGGTGGGTGTTTGAACATCACTCTTCACAAAGAAAAAGGCGATGGCACTGAGAGCACACAGAGAAAACACAAAAACACAACAGTGTTCTGAGCAGTAAAAAATATAATAAACAATAAAAAATAATAAAAAGACAAACACAACAGTGTTGTGAGAAGTAAAAAGAGAACACACAACAGTGTTCTGAGCAATAAAAAGAGAAACACAACAGTGTTCTGAGCAGTAAAAAGAGAAACACAACAGTGTTGTGAGAAGTAAAAAGAGAACACACAACAGTGTTGTGAGAAGTAAAAAGAGAAACACAACAGTGTTGTGAGAAATAAAAAGAGAAACACAACAGTGTTGTGAGCAGTAAAAAGAAAGGACCCAGTGCATCTGTAGAGACTGAGTGTACAGGGGGCACTGATATATGTGAAGCTGAGTAAATGCTGAATTTATTTCATGAGCACGTTTGGCGTGCCTGTTAGAGTTTGTATTGACACATTTGGGTGGTTCGTGTTCAGTCCATTATGTCCAATCATTCTTGTTTCGAAACTGGACATTTGAAAAAAACGACAAAATGTTCCAGTTTCCTTTTTCCAGTCTTCAGTTTGATTGAGGAATTGCAAACACTGAGTGACGGTTTTTCACTGACTACATGAAAAGAAATCTCGAGCAACAGAGACTATTCTGACTTCAGAAATTTGAGCAAAGAGGCAGATATAGAATAAGCTAAATCACAGATCAACATCTAAATAGGCTTAAAATCATGATAAAAATGAAATTGAAACGAAATTCAATGTACTTCAACCTTAAAATTTCCTACATTTGATAATCTGTTGTGTGCTGGGCATCTTTTTTTTTTTTTTACA
>NC_044505.1:14117615-14132615 GCF_902362185.1 Chanos chanos
GATTACAGGTGGCTATGCTTAAAGACTTATTCGCACTGAATTTATTTACATGCAAGGCATGACTTTCGTTAAACCCACTCATCTGACCATTTTGCACAAAAAGTAACTTTCACCACGTCGGAAAGTTGAAATTGTATGAATTTGTTTGATATGCACCGAGGAAGCACGCGTAACACAGACACTACTACAGACACAAGAAAGAGAAAGGAGATAAGAACTAAGAAATCTGACGCCACAAGACGAGGAGAGTGGGTCCATGGGGTCACTACTCCTTAAAAACTGGTGTTGGGTTCAGGTGGTACCTATATGGATGGCACAGCTGCTCTGAAAAATCAGCAAGGTCCAAACTAGTTATGACTAGTTATGAGTGCTGGGCTCTAAATTTCATCTACTTTTGTTCATTTACCTAGACAAGTTCATGATAGTTTTAAATTGCCACTCCCTGATATGAATATCATATCCTCTCTCAACGTGGCCACCTCTCTTCTGGTCTGTGGTAAATGCATGCACCACACCCTGTAGATCATGCAGTCAACGCATGCCCATAAGGGTCCACCGACACCATGCACACATATAGCACACTGGGCACACTCAAGGTCCTGTTCCAAAATCAGAGGCACTTCGCTGACATTTTTGCAGACTCCTGGACTGTTCTGAGTGTGCCGTGAGCACCGGGACACCAAAATCTTTCCATGGAGTAAGGGCCATCTGAGCATCCCACCTTACGGATACCAGGGCTCTCATTTGTACTCATGCACTAATGAACAGACTTTTATTCAAAGCCCCACCCCTCATCACAACATGTGCCCCCCCCCCCCCCCCCCCATATCAGTTACATCCTCCTTTTGGCCATTTTGTAAAGGGACAAGTGGCCCCATCAATACAAACCATTTATTTCCGCTTGTGTGCAGCAGGCGTGGCCAACAGGCCTGTAATGACCCCATCCGAAGGCGCTCCAAGGAGTGAGGAGTGAGATTTGGATAATAAATACCTTTTTTTATTGCTGCTGTATTACAGCAGTGACAGCTGCCTTCTACATCCATTCACAACTTTGCCGGTGGAGACCTTAGGTCAACCCGTAATGTCCCGTAATGGGAAACCTATTAAGCCTAATGCAGTAACTCAAAAAGCAGTCGTGCATTGCCCCTCAACTCCTCATGGACCATTAATTGCTATCCAGTTCTTGCCTACTTCACTCAACCCGTCTCCTTTTCTGACACCCATCTCGTATTTCAGCTCTAATAGCACCAGATGAACCCGTTACCTTCAAATCAGATCGTCAGCTTCCTGCCCTAAATCAATGTTCACCTTTTCCATCAGGATACACTTCAGCAAAAATCCTTAACTGACCCTCCTTGGAGGTGACCACGGCGGATGAAAACCCTCTCGCGATGTAACCCCGGCGGCTCATTTAGTTAGCGTCCTGGGAAGTACTGCAGGAAGCAGCTTCACGTTTCTTGAGAGTAACAGGCAAGTTCCGTAATCTCGACAGCATTGTCCGAAACAGCAGCACCCCTGCCGGTTATGAGTGCAATCTTTGGAACTGTCTTTAGGTGACCTGCTCTTCTACTGAGCTATGGAAGAGAGGCACACTGACATACCGCACAGGTCAAAGGATTCATCTGTACCAGGCAGTGGGTATGATTTTTTTTTTTCCGCCAGGCTTTGGTAGGCAGCTGTCAGTCAGTTGACAGTAATAGATACTGAATTGCGATGACATTTACGCGTATTCATTTAGCAGACGCTTTTATCCAAAGCGACCTCCAAGTGAGGCAAAACACAAACCGAGCGCGCAGCCATTAAGGAGCTCCCTGTGGTATAAGTGGCACCGTTAAGTATTGGACCAGACACAAGTACAAGAAAAGCTGAAGAAAGTAAAAGAGCAAACAGATACAAGTGGAAGAGCAAACAGATACAAGTGGAAACAGGGCTAGCAGACAGGGGCTACAAAAGGTCTGGAGATGCTAATAAGCAGTGCTAATACTCGGGATACTATCTAACACCAACCAGCACAACTGTACTACTGCCATTACAACAAAGTGGGTCTATCGCACAATAATCTAAAGCCATAGTGTACCCTTTGATTTAAAGTACGCCCACTATCTATCTTCTTTGGAACGACGAGTGGACATGATGGACAGGGTATCCCTGGAGCTTTTGGGATAAGCCTTAGGGATCTGAGACCCCCAAGACAGTACAGGTTTCACGGGAGGAGAGGATCAGCTTACCATCCTCTATGGCACCATAGTCTGGAGGTCCTGTTGCTGATGTCGAGATACCTATCTGCTTTTTTTTTTTTTTCAGGAAATCTGTGACTCACAGATAATGATCTCCACCCTCTGAAACTCAGGGTGGTTTGAGGGACAGTTGTAGCATATTAGAGATGTGCCAGGCAGAAAGCCCATATTTGGCATGGTTCTAAAATTCCCCCGGTGAGTTTCCCATTTCTGTCTGCTTAATACATGCCCACGTCAGTGCAGGAAAAAACACTGAGTCACACTGTGGCTGTTGTTCACAGAGTGACTGCAGTCTATAATTATCATCTAAAATCACAATGGATGGTGACTAGTCGCAAGTAAATGGAGACAGACAGTACACACTCACACACACACACACAACCAAAAAGGGAGCAGGAGAAAGAGAGAGTATGGTTACATTTTCATTGGTACATCTGTTGGAATTTACCATATTTTCAATACAGGAAATTAAAAGGCAAAGAAAACTTTTTATTCCTTTTGTGAATCTCATATGTAAAAACAACACATCATAATTATACAGAAAGTAATAATTCCCTCATATCAGTACTATTAGAGAGTAAGTCAAGTAGTTTAGTAAATAAGCAAAAGAACTGACCCTTTATTTTAGAAAACCACAGAGAACAGTTCTCAAATTCCCCCTACTGACCTTTTATTACACTTTTAGTACACAATCCAGGGCCATATTTCACTCAGAAAACCAAGTAACAGCCGGAAAAAGTGCATAAGAATTCTCTCGACCCTTTCTCCAAATATACAGCCCTCAATTTCAACAGTAAATCAACAGGAAAACAGAGAACATGCTTCAAGAAACAGTCCTTGGATCCAGTCACGACCGGAATGAACACCTTTCTAAAGCATTCAATAGACATATCGAGGGATTTGCACGAGGAGTCTGTTGGTATGACAGGAAAGCAGCCACAAGGAAAGTCCTTCACAAAGCCAACTTAGGAAGTCGGCCGTCGAAATTCGTAAAGTGTCGACGGACTCACATCGGCGGGAGTGTAAAACGAGAGAGGGAGAGAGACCGTGGGGCTGATTCCACACGACTACTTAAACCACTGACTGTGCAAGTAATCCACAACAGCGAGTGAAACACAACTGTTGTAACAGATTTTTGTTGTGACTTCTATTAACAAATTTTCCCTTTTCATTCCAAGAGCATGGTAATACTGTTGTGTGTGTGATAATTAAGCTTGTGAGTGTTTTAGCAGAAAAGGGCCCACCTTACACACAGCTTACAAGTTTTGTACGATAAGTAAACCTTTATATTTAGATAAGTAAACCTCTGTATTTAGATGCATAGAAAACAGTAAGATATTCCTGTTACAGTTCAAGTGTTTCATTTGGCACTTCTCATTTCAAAGCTGGCTATGTGTCAAACCCAAAGAAAATGATATTCATCTTGAACATACCCCTACACCGTGTTACTGCAGTCAGACAATAGTGATGGATAACTTTAATATGTACATAAACATTACTTCACATTATGAGTGAGGAAAAAAAAAAACCCCAGTCAAAATACAGTCCGCTGAATCTCCTGAAACCCTTTGTTTCTTAGCTTGGTCCCTTTGTTAATGATTAAATGTTATTATTTTTGTTCTGGTTATAGTTTAGAGAATGCTGTTAGCAGAGCACCCGCCAAAACAAGACAGAACGCAAACACAAGGACCAGGTAGTTCCGCAAACCCTGGAAAAAAAAAAAAAAAGACAGAAAAAGAAACACAAAGAGTGAATGAGAGAGAGAGAGAGAGAGAGAGAGAGAGAACCGTGACGCGGATGAAGCATTTAATATTTGATACTAAAAAGTCACAAATTCAGAGTTAAATATGAACACGTATTTAAACATTTATAATCCCTAGTCCAGCGTACATACTCATAGTGAATAAACCCCTTACCTTCACCTCCTTAAAGACCACTACTCCCCACACTGCAGCAATCAACCCAGGAACCTGCACACACACACACACACACACACGCACCGGATTACTAATTCATTCATATTATGCAGAGAATTTACATAGCACTTGTATCACCCGGTAGATGTTGTTTAGGATTGGTGGAGAGAACTGTCACTCACCGTAGTGATTATAGGGAAGCTGACCACAGCACTGAGGTAATTATTGGCTAGAAACCAACAGCACGTAGCGATGGCCCACATCACTCCAGAGGCAAAACCTGACAGGACAGACAAGTCAAACAAATGGAGTTACACCAAACTGATTCATAAGACTGAATATGTGAGAGCGTAGTGTGTGTATGTGTGAGAGTGAGAGAGAGAAAGAGAGAGAGAGAAAGTGAGTGTGTGTCTGTGGTTGGCATCCTGTGAGCCATAATGATATCTGAAAAACAGCCCTAAGGGGGTCACTCTGCTGGATCTCGTTTAGGATTCCTTTTCTATTTTAAAATATAAAACTAAAATTGCCATTTTGTGTGTGTGTGCGTGCGTGTGTTTATGGATGTGTGTGTGTGTGTGTGTGTGTGTGTGTGTGTGTGTTATGTATGCGTGTATGTGTGTGTGTGTGTGGTCTCTGCTCTTACCTGGTAGGATTGCTCTGGGGAACACTTTTGGTTGGTTCTTTTTGAAGCCACAGTAAATAAGGAAATACACTGTGCTGGTGAGGAAGATCCCACTGAACTGTGCAAAGACATAATCCAGATCTACACACACACACACACACACACACACACACACACACACAATAAACAAATTTTGAACATTTAAAAACTCTTAACTGACAAAATGTCCTGACTTTCAATACTACAGTTGACTGACCGAACTGGCTGGCCCCAGTGTAAGTGCTGTTCTGATCCGTGGCGTGATATTTAATATAGAGCTCAGGGATGAATGACGAGCCATAGAGTAACCCTGCGACAACCGCCATTGCAGATCCACTGTGAAACATAACCCAAGGTTACACGATGCGCTGCGCAGTGAACGCAGCACGGAACACATTACCATATCACACAATACACAACACATGTGAACGCAGCCCCAAGCAAGGTTATTACGCAACACATTAGCATTGAAAAGTGCCTATGAAACACTGCAACAATAACCAGATTCACAGCGCTGACCCCATCCATAAACAAGTTAACAGTGGCATACGTACACAATACGCTTGGTCCGCGGCCTTAGTCTGTCCACCCATGACTCGTCACTGGAGCACCGCGAATCAGAATTAATATTCTAAAACAATTTTTAAAGAATTATTACGCTAAATATAACACTAATACATCTTAATGATGCGCCTGTATGTTTAAATAAAGTATCAGTAAAAGCAAATGAAAACATTCTTCAAAGTAGGACTTAAAAAGAAAAAAAAATCACACACACACACTTACATCAATAAGTAAAGGTGTTTCTTCCTCTGAAGAAATTCTTTGCACATCGCTCTTCACAAAGAAAAACATGATGGCACTGGGAATGACCAAACACATAAAAAAAACATTTAAAATGACATAAAATATACTTCTCTGAGTGATGAAGACTAAGAGGACTGAAGAGTTTCTGTTTTATATTCTGGACCAAAGTAAAGTTCAGTTGATGAGTCCATTGTAAGGCTCTCATTTCGGCGATTGTGTGGTTTTAATTTTAATTGAACTTTATGGTTGTGTGTGTGTGTGTGTTACCTGAGCAGACACAGTCCAGCTCCAGAGTAGTTAAGTGCTGGTTTATTTACAGTCTCAGATTCAATGCCAAACCAACCAAACCTGAGGAAACAGCATAAGAGTTAGTGTTTGCGGGTATGTGAGTGAGTGAGTGTGTGTGTGTGTGAATGAGAAAATGTGTGTTAGTGTATGATCTAACCGTGAACTAGCCCATCCCATGAGTAAGTTGAAGGATGCCCATATAGGAAGTCCTAAACCCAGTCCAATTGTCTTCACAATAGGAACCACAGTTATGTTACCTACAGAGCAAACACACACACACACACACACACAATTCAACAACAGAAAACAGGTCATGTGAATGTTAATCATCCTCACAATTACACTCACTACATGTTAAAGATTGCGCTCTTATTCTGCTGTCAAAATACTTGACTCTCCGAGTTTCTCGTAATGAACCAACCTGCCAATGGAAGGCTTAAAGGTCTCTTAGAAATAGAGATTGTTTGATTACTACCAAGCCCCAAAGCCAGACACATGGTTGTGTGTGAGTGAAATGATATCAGATCCTACCGGTGGCCCACACCACTCCTCCAACCATGGCAAGAGGCCAGAATTTTGGGCAGTTTAGTATGAGGTTCGCTATGAGTGATACGATCCACACAGCTGCACAGAAAACCCACTGGAAGAACATGCCTGTTGAAAACAAACACATACACAGAAACTGAGAATGGTGTACTTGGGATTCAACAAAGAACATCCTTACTACCTCATACACAGAGACACATAAACACACACACACACACACACACACAGACCCCCCCCCCCCCCCCCCCGCCCCAAACACACACACACACACACACACAGGGTAAGACCGCACTGACGTACCATCACCAGTGTCAAATTTTTTCACTGGAACAAAGTTGCTCCCGTAGAACACGACAGACACAGCACATGAAATAAGGCCGTAAGTCAAATTTAAGTTGCTGGTGGAATTCGTAGCTTGAAGGAGCCTGTTCCTCAGGTCGGGGAGACCAGATGACGTATCCATCTCTGTCAGTGCACGAGACAGCCATACATGTCAGCTTTGCATCATTGTAACTTTCTTCCGATGATTAAGTATAATGTCACAGTTAACGCTGGGTTTCGGCCTCTTACGAATACGATCGTGGTTTTACTACACCTACCCTTTTCAAGCATATATCTCAATTTCTTGAAAATTTTTGACTTAAGTGACGTTAATCGGTCTTTCTTACACAGTTGACTGAGATTTCCGCTACCGATGTACTTTAATCCTGTTTGTGTTCAAATCGAGCGTGTAAAAAAACCACATCCCGAATAGTAGATTACATGACTTCTGTACATTACATATCAACGATAAATGCGACAACATAGCGTGCAATGACACGTATCGTGCACAGTCTTTGACGTGTGTGTTACCTTCGTCCAGGTGAAGAGCAGCACACCACTCCAGCGCGCACAGAAGCGCCACAAGAACTAGAGCAACACGAAGACCCATCGCAAGTAAAAAGAAAACCTTCGCTTATATCGCACAATTATGCATTTACCCTACCCTATAGAGAGAAAACAATTTTTGTAAAACCTAAAATACAAAGCCGGACTGCCCGGCTCAATGCTTCCGTATGTTCATCGAGTCAGCTGACAGCAAAATCATATGACACTGACGACAGAGAAACTGCAGCCCTGCGGTTGAGTTCACCCACAGCATTTAACGAACGGACAAGAACATGCATACAGATCACAATGCGTTTTCCCTGAGTGTGCATATCGGCACAGTAGGATTACTGCGGTAGATCGATCGCGCAGCTAATTACATGACAGTATTTATGAGCATAATAAGGTCCTGCATTTAACACAGAAGACAAAATGGGAAATGTATTGGAGAGGGCAAATGTATTATAGAAATTACAATGAATTTTATTGATTTTTTTATCTCGTGGAAAAATGGCGGTTGCATTTTCTCAGAAATAAATTGATTAATCTATTACGTAGACACATATTGCTGCGCCATAGCAGAAGTTCCTTCACCTTAGTTCTTCAGTGTATATGCTTTGATAGAACTCCCGTCCTGTGTGTTGATCAACATCCTTGTTGTGTGCAAACATGCCACTAGAGGGCACTGTTGACCATACACTCACTTGGGATCAGGATTTTAAAAAACAGGAGGCGGTTTTCAACTGAATGATTTAGGACCAGCATCCTTTTGGCAGAACCCTGGCTTTAACCGTTAGTAGAGTGATAGAGAGAGCGAGGATTGCTGACCTCAGATCTGAGGATGTATGGAGACCATTGTAACAGTAGGATAGCACTGTAATTGAAATGGTGATCGAACACACTTGTATTCTTGCACCAGAAACGGAGGATGTAATGAAAACGACTATGAAAAAAAAAAAAAAAATCGCATGGTTGGCATGGCGACGAATTGGCGTCAGCATGTAAAAGAGAAATAATTTGGTGTTAATGGTTCAGTTATTGCTTCGTATACTAGAGGTAACTTTCCACGAAACAGCTTGTCTTTTAATGTTGTATGAACATTGTTTGAATGTTAAATTAGTGTCGCAGTGTCTCATCCACACAGTAATGGTTTATTGATTAGCTGCTAGACTCTGGTGCTGACAATGAGAAGAGCAGAGGACATGCTGGCTTTGCTTAGTACTCTGACTTGCTGAATTATCAGTTTCCCCCAGATAATATTAATTGTCAGTTTCAGCTGAATAATGTTACTAACCAACAATCTTACCTAAACTTATCAAAAAACAACCAAAACATAACGATACAATGATCATACAACACAGTAAAATACATGGAAACTCCGAGACTAAACAAGTCTTCAGAAACTTTGGGGAAGAAAAGATGCATTGCTGAAAACACAATTTAATAAATCTAACTGAACTAATGTATGTATGAAATACATACAGTTAATTATATTATTATTTTTGAGCACCAAATTATCTGTGAAAATCATTCAATTGACGCCGAGTCCTGATTGGTTGACACGGCTGATATTAAAGTGTGAAAGGCCAATGCTGAGCCGTGATTGGATTATTCCACTGATAAGAAAGTGAGCACAGCAAGAGGAAACATGCCTGCTGAGTTGCAGCTGCCACAACAGACTGTTTTCCCTGGAGCCTAGCTGTGTGTGTGTGTGTGTGTGTGTGTGTGTGTGTGTGTGTGTGTGTCTGTGTGTGTTAATGCTTGGCCTTAGCACAACAAAGAGATTTTAACATAACCTGGGTGATAAGCGCTGGCAACCCACACATCAATTGGATGAAAATGGAAAACACACACACACACACACACACACATCCAGTCTCTGAAAATGTGAGGCATCCATAGGTGTTTGTGTGTCTGTGTCTTTGTATGTCTGTCTTCACTCCTACTCTGTTATAATTAAACATAGCAGAACCATTTCCTTTTATCAACTCAACGACTTTTAGAGATAAAGAAAAAAAAAGGCCGTGAAGGAGAATCTCTTCTTAATCTCAGTTTGAATTTTCACAAGAAAAATGAAGGAATGAAAAAACAACAACATTTGGTTGTACTCTGATTGTATTCTGACTGTGTGTATGTGTGAAGACAGTAACATCCACATTATAATGGCATACCAAAATATCTTGACGAGATTTTCATACTACGGATTATTAACCTCTAATTGTGTGTTTATTTAAAAAAAAATAACCAGTTTTTATCGTTATTGCTTAGACAAAACCGCCTGGAGTGGAGAATTAAGAAATAAAATTAAAGACATTAATTTTGTTTCCTCGCTTATGTAATTGGGTTATCATGACTGCGTCTTAAAAAAAGCAGTTTCAGGTACCTCTGCCGTGCTATAGTATTAGATATTATGTAGAACATGTCGCCTCTCAGACGGATCCTAAAATCTGTTCAGATGTGTGGGAACTGACTGGAACTGGAATTGGAACTGGAACTGGAACTGGAACTTATTACACAATGACTGATTTTCTATGACCCACTTAGGACTTGGCTGATGCATTTTTTAAATAAAACAAGGAGCCGTTCAATTATTAAAAAGGGGTTGTTTGATTTTAGATACAGAGGTTATTAATTTTACAACAGGGTATGGTCAGTATAATTAATAACAGGCTTTTTAACGCATTAAAACTGGATGTGACTTTGAATTCATTTATACCTGTTAAGCGGCTGCAAGTTACTTTGGAACGGCAGCGAAGTACCACAGAAATGTTCTCATTCGCTAATGTAACCCTAAATTCTGTCACCCTGGGCACAGCCCAACACTCGTTATTCAGGCCTAATTTGCATATTCACCCGTTTATTACGTTTTCAGATCCGACACACAGCGTGGTACGACAGCCTATCATTAAACAAAATGCCCCGTTGTAAATTCATTCACTGACCACTTTGTCAGGAACGCGTCTACTTTGTGGAGTCCTCTTTTTGATGTGCAGTTAGAGACCATCGGTTGCCAGGCACAGTTTTCTGTGTTAACCATCCGACAGCTCTTCACCACCGGTCGGTTTCTGACCACGGGACCACTGCTGGCTGGAGATTTTTGGGTGGCTGACCACCCTTAAGCCAGCAGGGATACTGACGTGTGTAAAAAAAAAAAAAAACCCAGAACATCCTCGAATAGCGCCCACGACCATGCCGTTACCCTGCTGTGTCCCTACTGTGTTTCGAATGCGTAAATTCTCAAATAGTGGCCGGGGGCCTTTATTTACCTCAACTGAAGAAAGAACCAGGCCTTTATTTGAGACAGGCTTTTATTAAGAGAGAGGTCATTATTTATGATTTGTCCTATTTTTAGTAGTGTATTTTGTAATATTGTAGTAATGTTTAATTTCTAATTTATCCTGTAAGGATTTACGGGGAATGCCTACTACTCGAATATAGCCTATACTGTACTGTACTTAAAGAATAAAAATATTAGGTCTGCTAGAGGCAGTGTGTGTCAGAGTATAATTGCTATGGTGCTGAACATAACAGCAGGCAAATAAAGGCAATGCAATACTGTTAGGCTACTTGTAGGCAAAGGTATCTCTGACAGGTTTAAAGGTAAAATTTGTTCCTCTGTTTCCAGCTCAACAGCCGACATGTCCCTGCTGTACCTACGCCATCTAAAATCAGACATTTTTCCCCTTCCATGACTTTTTCCAAGTACCGCTGAGATGTGCTGTTACATGAAATAATTCATAGAAATAATTAAATAATGCATAGGAAATAGGAGGGTAAGAGTTTTGGCAGTGATGTCCCCGAATACTAATAATGGGCCATTAACACATGTAGTCCTACAGTGACCACATCCATGTGACTCAGAAAAGTATTTTGTATGGTATTTTTGTTAAAATGTGAGACTAATAGCAACAGAGTGGTGAGCATAATTACCGTCAGTTGTTGTACTGATGCAAATAATGCTGTGGAAATATGATGAATTTAGCACCTGGGCCTTCCTGTAATTTTTGCCTTTTTTTGTCCTGCCTGTGTTTGGAACTGGCCTTTCTTTGCCAAAACAGGCGGCACCCTTGGTTATAATTTGAAACCCGGCCATTATTTGAGACCCACTTTTTATTTGAGAATTTATGGTAATATCCAGTCAACAGCAGACCGGTTAGAGGCAGCCTGACAAATTGTGCACGGTGACAGATGGACTACAGTGTGTAATTGAACACCTATGTAGTCCACCTATAGGACAGGTATACCTCACAAAGTGGCCAATGAGTGTCAGCCCAAAGTGGGTGTGGCCAGTGAATGTAGCCCTAAGCATCGCCAAAGATACCAGCTCACATTACGCAAGACTGAAAGGTCGTTTTAACATACTGGTACAGATCTGTGATTGCAATTGTCAGCTTAGACAACTGCATTTCCATGATCTATGAGCCAATGTTTTGGAATACTGACATTAATGGAACTGGATGAATTGTCTAAGCTAGACATCTGTCCCTTTGTCTGACTATGCTATGGCTATAAGGAGCTTGAGTTATACTTAGCTGTTAAATTGTAGGGATATAGTTTGAACATCCTCTAGGAATTACACAAAGCCCTATCAGATGTTTTTATTTATAATCACTGGTGAAATAAATTATATATACACCCAGGAGGGTTTTCTTTCTTAATGCTGACTATAAAGTGTGACATTTGTGTGTGTGTATGTGTGTGTGCGTGTGGTGCGTGTGTGTGTGTGCCTGTGTGTGGTGCGTGCGTGCATGTGCGTGTGCGTGTGCTTGTGTGTGTGTGTGTGTGCGTGTGTGCACGAGTGTGTGTGTGTGTCTGTGTGCGTGCATGTGCGTTTGTGTGTGTGTGTGTGTGTGTGTGTGTGTTCACTGCCCTTCTCCTTTCATGCCCTCCATCTTCATATTTGTCCGTCATAGAAGAGAAGGAAAATAGAAGAAAAGGCAAACGAGAAACGATTCTCAATCTCTGTTTATTTAAAAAGAGTCCAAAAAATAAATCAGTCCATCCACATTCCATTTACAAAAAATCATCATAGACCATTCTCTACTCTCCAACTCAACAGCCAGCGATGACAGTAGACAGCGAATGTGTGTGTGTGTGTGTGTGCGTGTGTGTGTGTGTTAGTTTATGTCTGTTTCTGTGGTAATGTGTGTGTGTGTGTGTGTGTGTGTAGGTGAGTGGGTGGAAGCTGTCTTTTGTTCAAGTTGATCAAACAGGAGAAAAAAAAATGCAGGACGTGTTTTCCTCTCAAAGCTTAGACTTTCACGCCAGCTCATCTCCACGTTTTTTTTTTTTTTTTGTATTTTTTTTTTAATCGACTTTCTATGAGATAAAACCAACTTTCTGCTTTTTGTACACAATACATAATACATAGAAAACTAATGGACAGGACTGCGGATACACGGCATGGCATAGAAAAGGAGAGCACAGCCAGTATATAGTATATTAATATAATAATTACCAATATATCTGTCTTTAACTGTCTTCTGACATTTTAGGATCATACATTTTTGAAACTGAATCAAATTAAAATTCTATTCAATTCTACAGTCAGTGTTGTTGTCATCATCATCAACATAATCACCATCTTCAGTATCAGCATCATCATCATGATCATCTTTATCATATTTGTCGTTTTTAAAAACAAAAGAGACCAAACTAAAGGTTTTCATGCGTTTTCACAGTTAAGACTGCATATCTTAGTGCACATCATTCAATGTACAACGTGTCTGAACACAAGTTATAAAAAAGAGAGACATACACATACTCAGGAGTGAGACAACACTCAGATCCAGTATTTTCAATCAGCCTGAAACGCACCCTCACACACACACGCACACACACACACACACACACACACACACGCACGCACACACAGTCACACACACACACACACAAACACACGTGCGCACACACACACACACACACAGAGTGTTAACAATTTACACTTCTAAAATGCCTTGAAATTTTGGCACCCTTCACTATTTGGCATTTAAATACTATTGGGGTATTATTATTATTATTATTATTATTATTATGATATTAAAATATTTATAGATCTAAGTTAATTCATGTGAGCCTTATCATGGTCTCCTGCATTCACAATGTGTAAAGGTTTAGGTTAAACTGTTTTTTTAAAAGTTTTTTTTTCCCTTTAGAATGTTATTGTTATAACTATAAAACTACCGTTTGCATCGTCCATAATCAAGAAAAAAACAGGATCTGAACACAAAATTCAGAGAAGAACAAAACATCTTCACATTTCAACAAATCCAGAGGTGAGAAAAAAACCAACCAAACAAACAAACAGAACAGTTAAATTATTGTTTTTTCTCTTTCCTTTTTTTTTTTTTTACACCAAGCATCATTGTATTCACATCAACATCAAATGAACCAAAGTATAGCTATACACGTGATTTGATATAACTCTCATAATTATATGAAATGACTGCTTAAACATTGCATCTACATTAAATCTGAACAGAACTGCCTATGAAAAGTTTGAAACTGAAGCGTTTTCTTGACTAATTATTTTACAATAGTAATGGCAGCAGTAATTTTAAAAGCCATCATTTTTTTTTTTTTTTGAAAAATGTTTCAAAAAGTTTATTTTTTTTTGTAAGATATTTCTTGAATTTGAGTTTTAAAAAGGAAAAAGGAAAAAAAAGAGAGAAAAAAAAAAGAAAAAAGAAAAATTCACATTTGATGCAGACCACGTCACTTCAAGTGTGCTTGTGTGCCTTCTGAGTCACGGATTCCAAAAAGGTGTTGCTATGGAAACAGGTGTGTAGTGTTCCAGTGCAGAGTGATGATGCAATCAGTTCAAAAGTGAAAGAGTTCCATTGGATGAGAATTGGGAAACGTGTGTGTGTGTGTGTGTGTGTGTGTGTGTGTGTGTGTGTGAGCGCGCTTTTGACTTATATTAATTTGCGCATACACATATACGTGTACACATAAGACTATATTTCTTTACACGCATGTGTGCATATGTAGACGTGTGAAATATGTACATATGATAATATGTATGTACATTTTCAGTGTATTTGTATGTATGTGTGTGTGTGTATATACAAATACATGTTTATCTGCATGTAGAGAAAGGTATGAATGTGTATGTGCGTCAATATCTATATATCCAGGTGTGTACATACGCATGTGAATATGATCATATGTATATCCAGGTATGTGTGTGTGAGTGTGTGTATGTGTATGTGTATGTGTGTGCGTGTATGTGTGTGTGTGTATATGTGTGTGTATGTGTGTGTGTGTGTGTGTGTGTGTATAAGGCACTCAGGACAGGTCGCCCATGTTGCTGAGGGTGATGCCCATGCCAGGTCTCATGTAGGGCACCGCATGGATGGCTTTGGGAAAGTCCGGACTCAGAACACGGCCATTCTCTCCTGTACTGCCTGTAATAGACAGCCTCGCTTTACTGCGCATGGCATCTGTGAAGGTCACCTACATACATTACACGCAGAAACATGACACACACAAATTACACGCACACACATGCATACATACATTACACATACACACACACACACAGACACATACACACACGCACACATACACACAGGGGCATGGAAGTACATTACACAGATGGAGGAAGTCACACACATGGACGGACGCAGACAGGCAGAGAGAGAGAGAGACAGAGAGAGAGAGAGAGAGAAAAAGACAC
>NC_044505.1:14137615-14155115 GCF_902362185.1 Chanos chanos
GATTATAATCTTGTCAAGGATTAATCTGAAAAAGAGGCAAAGAAAACTAAGACAACACCCTTCAAGCAGGGGTTCACGTGGACACAAAAAAACAAACAAACAAACAAGCAAAAAAATCAATCATCTTTGGATCTCAAAAACTAAATTGCCCATGAAACGCTGCTCCTTTGTCTCACCCGGAAGAACTCTTTGGTGGAGCCAGCGTCTAGTGTCCCGTAAGCAATCTCAGTCTGCTTGGCCAGGTCTTCTGCACTCTCAATGGGCGAGACCATCCTCTCCACAGTGAGAAAGGCAGCCAGGTTGGCCGTGTAGGACGAAATGATGATCAAAGTGAAGAACCACCAAACACCACCAACAATACGACCAGACAGGGACCTACACACACCGAAACAAAATCAGATACACGCACACACACACACAAATGCATGCACCCTCACAAACACACACACACACACACTTTTCCGTCGAGTAGGCAGGGGCCCAAACAGTACAACGTATCCCCATATAGCTATGATAAAATTCCACTTCTGATGTGAACGCTGACTCTCAAAGATGAAAGCAAAACAAAAATCTGAAGGAACATGGTAAAATTTCATTAACAGCGATGATCAGTCATAACAGTATCTGATCTCAGCCTTTTGCTCTTAAATTAACATGAATGCAGATTAGAGACATGTCCTGAATCTGTCTTATACGAGCCACTATGCTTATTCTGCACAAAGAAGTAAGTTTCAATCTTCATCATTAAGAAAAAATCCTTTAAACGTTTTTTTTAAAGTGGTTCTGCTCTAAAATCATTCAATGTCTTGGTTGCAAACTCACAAAAAGCAAGACACTGCATCTATGTTCTCTTACTACAAGCTAGGAGAAAAAGAGGGATTACACAGCGGAACGAAAGCTAGGAGCAAGAAAAAGATCAAGAGGAAGAAAGAGAGAGAGAAAGAAAGAGAGAGAGAAAGAGAGAGAGTGAGAGACAGAGAGAGAGAGAGAGAGTGGGAATTGCCTACGCAGGTGTAGGATCATGTTTATCTACAGGGCTGACTTAAATCCGATGTTTTGGTTTTTTTTTTACCGTAAAATGGGGAATATGCAGCAAAAACACGGTACCACTCCAAGAGGGCAGAGAATCAGCGACCTTCTGCACGGAACAGCCCGGACCTGGTGGATACACGTTCACGGAAGAAATATCCGACCGGGGTCTAAGGCCAACCTCGGTCGAAAATTCCTGACCCCTGTGTTTAGCTCGCGTTTCTTCCAAGGGGGGAGAGGTAGGGTAGGGAATAAGGGTCAACCAGAGGTCGTGACCACGGGGGACCAAGGAGAAGCAGGAGCGTACAGGGGTGTGAACATATATGCACCAAGGTGACGCGGGAACTGCCGATTGCAGAAAGAGGCCTCGCGGGCTGTCGAGAGGCGGAGAAAGGGGTTGGGGGTGGAGCGGAGCCCAGAGAACGCACCAACCTTGGCGAAATATCGCATCCCTGCTGCATAAAAGCGCCCAGAGAAAACCAGAGACTATTAAAGATGCCAAACTCATTAGTGGACTCGCTGGGGCCTAATTGGCCATCCTCGAACTCCTCAGTGTGCCACTCGTAAGGGCTGAAACGGCTGACCAGGAAAAGTACCACGCTAACTCCGATATAGGCGAACACGATACACATCCAGATCTCGTAAGCCAGGGGGTCGAGGAAAGAGAAGACCCCCGGCTTGGACTTCTGCGGTTTCTTGATCATGATGGAGATGCCAAGGCTCATGAAGGGCTTGGAGAAGTCGATCACCTCCTCGCGAACTAACGTGATGGTCAGCGGAGCCACGGCAATGTCCGCTTTCTAGAACGAGAGGTTAACGTAACAGTGGATGCTTCTAGAGACAGTCACACACATATACAAACACTTTTTCACACATGTACAGATTTGACACACACAGAGTCAGAATTACAGACGAGACTGAGAGTTTAGAGTCTTCAAACCCACGGTTAGCTAGAATTAGCCCCTTAGATTTTGGTAAATAAAGGTGAATAGCTTTTGTAGTCTCCACAGAAAGCCTCTTATAGAGTGGAGAGAAATTAAAGTAAAGTGCACTTTGAACTCGAGCACTGTCTTAAACGCAAAGCGACCTTGAACGCTATCTTAAACTCAAAGTAAAACACGCTGGTAGAAATTCTATGCTGGTAGAAATTCACATTAGTCGACTGATCTATTTAGTGTTTTTTTTTTCGTTTTTCTTACCCCGTACACCAGCTCGCCCACCATTCCGTTCCAGATCTTTGTCTCTGCGTCTCGCGCTCCGTATTTTCCATCGGCCACGATCCTCAGCTGGTACTTAAAGCCACAATGCTTGGCGATTTCAGCAGCAAGGTCCACACAGTAACCCTCATAACGATCGTTGTCAACGAACAGCTCTGCGTTTTTCTTCAACATCACATAGGGTGCTTCCTACAAAATCAAACACACACACACACACACACACACACACACACAGATACAGAAACAGGCACTCAGATCAGCCCTGGTCTCTAAATTGACTTTAGGTTGACAAAACACACTGAAAACCTCAAAACAGTCTCACCAAGATGGTCGTCACAATAACGGTTTTGTTCTCCATTCCCATGGTGTCGTTGGGGAACAGGTCCGATTTTGTCACTGCCATTTTGTCCGCTTCATTCCAGTATCCAATCTGAAAAGGATAACTCAAAGAAATTTCAATCCATAAAAAACAAGTGGCCGTGTGTTCTATGTGCTTATGTGTTTATGTACCTTTACTGGACCGCTGTTTTTCAGTTCCATTACGTTCACTGAGTAATTCACTCTTCTGCCATACTGGTCAAACTGAATATTTCCTGTCAGGCCATCCACTCGTACCTAATCACACACACACACACACACACACGCATGCACACACGTACAAAATCAGTTTAACATCAAAGACAATAAGTATTTGAAGTGATCGCTGGTTACTATGCCAACAGCAAACCTGTTTGAGAGCACGTTCTATCTCCACCCCCTGAGCCCACGGCACTGCTGGATTGGCCAGGCAGTCTCCATTGTTGCCACGACGACTAATGTCTATCCGTTGTTTATGCAAGAAGCGGAATGCCTCTGTCATCACCTGCACTGCATCATAGGTCAAAGCAGAGGTGTACTATGGGGAGAGAGCACACACACAGATGCACACACAATACGCAGGGTTATCTTTTGAATCATATCAAACATCAAAGCTGAAGCATCCAAATAGCTGAAGTGCACAAACACACACAGACACACCAACAAGGTACGCACGCACGCACACGCACACACACACACACACACACACACACACGCACAGACTCACCCGTATCCTGCTGTCTGCTCCTGGGTATTCTTTCTCTTCGAGAGCCTCCCAGCGCTGATCAAACTTGGCAACAGTCGGATCGTCAAAGTCGACAATCTGAAAACCAGACACGTTGGCTCCACCATACTGAAGTTTTGACAGGTCCCCATCCAAAAAGCCCTGACCACAGAAACACACACATACACACACACAAAGACACACAAAGAGAGCGTGAGAGAGAGGTTAAGGGTTTGCATATCCACAAAGATTCACACGTCAATCGATAAAAATCCAAATGACAGAAACCAGACATTTGAAATATGTTCAACCTACAAAATTAGCAATGATGTAATGGTATCCTTTCACATGACGTCCAATAGTGATGACCTGCAAAGAGAAGGAAACAGCATAATCACTCTCTGTTTAAATACTTAAATTGTGTGTGTGTGTGTGCAAGCATGCATGTGCGTGTGTGTGTGAGTGTGTACGTGTAAAGATCTCACCTGTTCCATGATATCTTTAACTTTGTCCTGTTCGCAGTCGAGAATCACTCTCCTCTCTTTCTTGTTCTCCAGGTCCTGAAAGAGGGAGCGATAGGCCTCGTCTTTCCTCTCATCTTTCAGGTTCCCCACGTTAATTGCCGTCACCTGCCACTTCCGCTCTGCAGCCGTGTCCAGCACTGCCTGCAGAGTGGACAGACCTAAAGAGAGAGAGAGAGAGAGAGAGAGAGAAAATGGAAAGAGATGGAGAGAGATGGGATGAGGTTAAAAACAGCAAGCAAAAGATAGAGAGGTAATGGAGGGGTTGTGTAATTGTGTGTGTGCGTGTGTGCGCGCGTGCACACACGTACGTGTACGTGTGCGTGTGTGTGTGTGTGTGTCTCCTCTTCACTGACCTTAAGGCTCTTCGGGAGTGTTATCATTAGTCTGCTCCAGCCTTAATTACACTCTGTCTCATATTAAACGAGTGTGCCGGCCTTGTCTGAGTGACTCAATGCCTTCGTTTAAAATTAGCCTCCGTCTCAATTAAAGCCCATCTCGGCTCTAATTTAATCATGTCTGTACCTTAATCACAAAACCCTATCCGACCAAATTAAAACGATCAACCGAGATGAAGCCCCTTTTTTACCTTAAAGAAAGTGCACTTGGAAATACCGCAGCGCACAAGAACCTTAGGGTATCTTCTCTCTCTCTCTCTCTCTCTCTCTCTCTCCTCTCTTTCTCTTGCACTCCCTGTGCTCTCTTTCTTTATTGTTCAATCAGTCCCTCTCTACCCTTCTTTCTCAGGTCTCTTTCACTCTCTGTGTTAGAAGATGAGTTAAGAGTAAATCTCTCTCTCTCTCTCTCTCTTTTCTCCCTCCCCCTCCTCCTCCTCCTCCTCCTCCTCTCTGACAAAGGCACGGTCCACGGCTGATTTCCTATTTAGGTCTCACACAGAGATTTTCTTGCTCGAGTCAGAGATACTCCAGAGACGCCCACAGATGCCGACCAATCAAATGCCAGGACAGCCGTGAAAATTGCTGGGACTGACCTATCAGGCGAGAGCGCTGCAGCGAGAGGAGTTTTTTTCGCGCACTTTAGAGAACATTACAAAACTGTGAGAAAACAACCGACTGACAACGAAGCTATCGTAAAACGACGGATCTGAAAGCTAGAGTCTGTTAGCGTAACAACAAAATATTACAGAATTACAATAAAATCAATAAGGCCGCTCAATCACACAGTGGGACGACATTACGGCATATTACCACTGTACTACAGCAAAGTACCACTGTGTTTAATCTAATTGCTGATTGTGTTGCTTTATGTGCAATGACTCACATACATTATGGTAAAGCTATTTTAAAAAATGAATGAATATTGTTTATCAACCCCTCAGAATTTCACATGGTACATGCACTGTAAGTAATCAAAAATGGATTTGTCATTTGATAGGGGATTCAGCGCTTGAGTGTGCATGTGTGTGTGCAATCAATGATTTAGAGTGTGAACTCTCAGGCAGAAGAGGGCTGTAAATTGTGCATGCATGTGAGTGTATTTGTGTGTGTGTGTGTGTGTGTGTGTGTGTGAGTGTGTGTGTGTGTGTTTGTGTGTGGGTGTGTGTGTGTGTGTGTGTGTGTGTGTGTGTGTGTGTGTGTGTGAGTTTGTGTATGTGTGTATACCTCTGTCACTGTCGTACAGATATGCAAATTTCTCCCATTTGTAGTACTCCACTAAGCTGATAAGTGGCCCTTTAATATCTGGTCTCATCTGTAGCACAAACTGGTTGAGTCCGTCGGCCGGGAAACTGGGCGTGATGAAGGACACATGCAGGGTCTCGCAGAACGACGTGATGGTGTTTACCGACTTCTTATCGTAAAAGCCAAAAATGGCGTACACTCCTCTAGAGAACTGGGAGCAAACTGTGGAGGAAGAAAACAATACAAATCAATGGCACACGTGACACCTCACAAAAGATAGAAAAATATATTCCAGGACTAACGTCTGTGCAATATACCCAATGCAGACTCCCAAACAAAACATCCTATTCTAAGCTTTTACAGAATGTGCTCAGTATTGACTTCCGTACAGTATATTCAGTACCAACTTCTATAAAGATTTCATGTATCAGTGTCGTAGTAAATTAAATATCAACCACTTTCACTGCATTTTACATTTTTAATCAAAAGATCTTTATTATATAATGTGCTTTTAAACCAACACATCTTAGTATGTCCAACAGAGTATCCATCCAAGATGTCTAGCTGCTAAGTTTTGAGCCTTTTAAGATCAGACTGGTCCATATTATCCGTCGGGTTTCGAAAACCTTCGATGCAGAATGGAAAACGAAGAGAAATTCAAAGAACGGTCTGGATTCTGTTTTTCCGTCTAAAAAGCTGTGATTCCTAAACCGTTTGCCTGTTCTCTATTTTTAGGGTCTCGCTGATTGGCTATTAGTACCCTAGCAGCAGGTCTAAGATCAGTGACGACATCTAACTTATAATGGATTAGACTGGGGCTGAAGGTTTAGGAAGGGCTGACCTCAGACCTGCCTTTTGAGGCAGAAAATAACCAGCAGTATTGACTTCCTCAGCCGAGCGGTCACCGCGGTTAATGCGGTCTGAATAAGTCACGTTAAGTGAGAGTTGTTTCGAAAAACAACAAATGCGGTGGCAATTAAACAGCAGATAAACTGAGACTTTATCACTAGCATTTTTATAACAGGTTTTCTGATATTTCTTTTTTCTTTTATTTAATATTCTGTTGAGCTCCAATGTCCGGGATGGCAGGTATCACTACACAAATCCAAATGTCGCTGTGGTAAACCCATCATAGCGCATAACACAGGATATTCCTCTGGTCAGAGTACAGTACATGGATCCATGGATGGGACAAGTGTGCATGTGTGTGTGTGTGTGTGTGTGCATGCGGTGTGTGTACTGTCACAAAGCCGTGTGTGTGAATGGGTTAGTGAGGACATTCCACTAGCCACCACAGACCCACAACCTGAACCTCATCCAATTTTGAGATTAAAACACATTAAAACTAAAATACCAAATTAGACCAATACCAAACAACATCAATTACAACTAATTGGAGTAATGTTGTTGGGTTTTTTTTTTTTTGTCTAATGCATAACATCACCAGCTTTCTGCCTTTAATCAACAAAAAAATGTCCTCCGTGGCAACATAAAAAAAATAACGAACGCTAAAGGTAGACATTTTTTTGTCATAATAAATCACATGTCCCATGTGGCGTATTGGGAAAGCATTCCACTTCATTCTTAAACCAAACGTGTTAAACGGTGTCACACATGCTAACAAAACCGCCGTCGACGTATAAACCAAATCAACTCTCCGTTGAAAGCTGTGGCACGGGCTACGCTAATATTACGTAACTGGAATATATCAGTAATGACACCAGAAATGCAAGTAAACACAATTTAATACGAATGTATCTGCTTTTAATTACAAACAATATTGCATTATATAAGTTAATGTACAGTTATTCTCAGACGCTGCAGGAGACTGCATTCCCAGAGGAAGGTTAAGTGACACTCCAGTAATTATGTTCCAGTCAAAACAGCAATTAACAGAAATTCTATACCGTGTGTATCGATTCGTTAGTCAAAGGAGGGGTCTCGCAGTGCAGCTGGAAAGATGGACCTCACAGTCCGGGTGAAACAAAGGGTCTTACACGGCCACACACACACACACACACACACACGTCTGTGCCATACCTTGTGTTTGTTTGAGGGATAAAACGGTGTAACAGTGGAGTGGTAAATTTAGCTGTCCTACTTAGTTGTCCTGTTTTCACTGGACTCACAAGGAAACACAGCCAATGTACCCCCCCCTCCCCATGCATGAGTCAAGATATACATGTTTGTGATATTGTCTCTGTGTGTGTGTGTGCGTGTGTGTCGGTGTGTGTGTGTGTGTTTGTGGTACAGGCTTTTTTTGGCTTTGCGAGGACTAAATGTTCCCCATGAGAATATTAACAGACGACAAATAGAAATGTGGTGGGTGATCTGCTTGGGCTACTTCTCACTTGGGATTCTTTGTTTTTTAAGACATCACCGTCATTGTTAAAGCTACTGCCAGGTTATTAATCTTTAGTTGGAGTAAAAGCAAGCCACTGGGAAGTAGCCCTTAGGACATAATGAGACAAACGCGTGTGCGCACGTGTGTGTGTGTGTGTGTGTGTGTGTGTGTGTGTGTCTGTGTGCGTGTGCGTTTGTATGTGTGTGCGCGTGTGTCTATTCCCATATGGGACTTTTCTAGCCCGGATATATGGAGCCAAAGTGCAAATATGAGACTTTGATCTGACATCACTAGCTACCAAGCTGGCTTCTACAATCTCTCAAGAGACTCTTAGCGAACTGGCAGGGCCTCCTCTGAATTTGGGTCTGTGTGTGTGTGTGTGTGTGTGTGTGTGTGTGTGTGTGTGTGTGTGTGAGAGAGAGAGAGAGTGTGTTTGTGCCTCCACCATATGTGTTTTTCCGCCACCAAATCAATGCACGTTGGGACCAATGAAATCATGAAGGATCAAACAAACAGGACAGAACAAAGGACTCGGCACAGGAATGGCTGAATTATTCATTAAGAACGTTTTTTTTTTTTCTCCTGAAAGCTGTAGAGGCATTGTTACACTGAAAATAACCTTTTTCAAATCGAAACCCTTAATAAAGCGCAAATCAAAAAAACACTGTAATCATACAAGCATATGCACAGACAGACATACATGTATGTGTGTGTATGTGTGTGTGTGTGCGTGTGTGAGAGAGGGGTTGTCACATTTCCTTTTAGAAATAAACAAACAAACAAACAAATAAATAAATAAACATATGTCTGAGAAAGCAGAAATGGCACGTTATACCAGACCCTTTATTCTCTCTGAAGAACGCCTCAGATTGAGCGAATCCTCCGGTTTGACACCGTGTAAATAATCATTACGAGAACAAGAACGGGATCCATCTTGCGAATTGAGCATTACGTGTATTTACGACACAGATGTCTCGCGCGCCTTGTATGGAGAGGAGAAGATGGAGGCCTTAAAATGTCACTCAAAAAATCCCCCCCCCCCACCCCCCACAAACTGACATACACTAAATACAGCCCGACAAATCCAGTGGGCATTCTCGTAACAGCAGACGAATTCAACGAATATGATTGACAAGGAACTGTCACGTCAAAACAAAAAAAAAAAAACCCACTCCTCCAGATCGGACGACAGATGCCACATTTACAGCGGCGTGCTGATGACGTGGTGCTATACAAGTTGTCACAAAGGACGTCGTCACACACACAGAGGGATGCTCATGGTGCCGGAGTGAAAATATATTCCGTTTCCTCCTTTTCCGACGGTCTTTGATTCATATTTTCTTTACAGGCCTCCCCTCCTTCCCTCCCTCCATCCCTCCATCCCGCCATCCTACACTCGTTCTCACTCAGCCTCTCATCATGTTCTTCCCTCTCTCTCTCTCTCTCTCTCTCTCTTCTCTCGTCGAGTAAAGGACTTTCATCTTTAATATTCTTCCCCTGGCTTCTTACTCTAATAACAAGTGGGCCCCCCCCCTCTCTTCTCTCCTCTCCTTTTCCTCATTCTAAAACCCTTTATCTCTCTTTGACCCTAATTTAAGTCCTCCTCGCAATCACACACACACACACACACACACACACACACAGCTCATCCCAACCTGCAATTCACTCTCTTCATCAGCCCTCCTTCAGGCCTTGCCCCCCCTCCCACCCCCCACCCTTACCATTTGTCAAGGTGAATGCTGATTGTTAGGATTGAGAGAAAGTGCTCAGTCGCTTACTTTTCCCCCATCCATCCTGTCTTCAGCATTAAACACACCCTCCACACTTCGCCGGGGCTGCGGGGTGGGGGTGGGGGCGGTTGTGGGGGTGAATATTTATGTATGTGAAGTGTGTGGGGGGTGGGCGAGGTCCTGCAATGCTTCTCTCGTTGTGACACACTGGTTAGTGTGTGTGCAACAGGGAGATGCCGGAAGACACTCAAGGTTCACAATAATATTCACTTATATGTTTTCAGACTTATGAAGCAAAAAAACAAAAACAAAAACCCCAACAAAACAAACTAACAAGAAAAAAAACTCTAATGTTTGAGTCATCTACTTATCAGTAGTACTGAGAGAGATGTAATGTTGTAATCAGTAGGCGATTTGTTATTTGTTTAACCGGGGGTGGGGGGGGGACAGTGGCCAACAGGTTATAAGGGGATGGCAGGTTAACAAGGGGGATGGATTTTGGTCATTTTGCTAACAAAGGGGATGGCATCCCCCCCTCATCCCCCTACAAATCGCCTACTGGTTGTAATGTTTCAATACAAACCTAGTGTTGTTCTATGGGCTATCCACTAATCAAGTCACAGGGGATTGTAAAGAGTTTTGTGACTGAATTTGTGGACGAGCTGTACCATATGACATTTTGAAGGGTTAGAACAGCACAGTGAGAATATCGTTCTGATATACATTGTAACCAAAGCTAGCAACAGAATGAAAAAAAGTATCTTCTGATTATTCGATAGAATCCATTGCCAATACCAAACTGTTGTATCTCCAACATTTTTATTCCGTGACCATGTCTGTGGTTAGTTGTTGAATTTCCTCCTTACTGCTGAATGAAATGGAGAGCACCCCGCCCCCTCCCCCGCGTCTTCCCTTTCTTATTTCTGCTCTCAGACATACACACACACACGCGCGCGCGCGCACATACACACTTTTCTTACAAGAGCTGGAGTATTTGACTGAGCGATACGGTACACTTCATTTGTCGTCTGTTCCAAATGGAGTGCTGACGATCGATAAGAAGTCTTGCCACCAACACGCATCTTCCCCTATATCTTCCCCCAGTTAACTCGAGAGAGTGTGTATGTGTCTACGTGTGTCCGAGAGACAGAGGTGGAGAGATGACAGGTAATACGTGATGACTTATTGACACTCTCGTAGCGCGCGCGGCTCTGCGTGTGACCGAAACCGTTCGGATTAATCAGCGACAGCCTAGGAACACGGCTGTGCTGTGCCGTGGCGCAATGAAGAGGCTCGAGACGCTGAGCCGCAATCCTTCACTTCAAAACGGGCCCCCTACCACGGAGCGCGAGATCCAAGTGGGGGATGTTACCGAGCGACAAGTCTTTCGCTCTATTACCGAGTGAACCTAATCTGACTGAACCGTGTATGGATCTTCCGTGGCCCCGTTCATTGTAACGCGTTTGTCACACTGCATTTGCCAGCCTTAGGCCAACTGAAGCGTTTGATTCTGGCTGAAAATCCTCGCCATTTTGGCTACAGTGTATAGTTATATACATTTAACAAAAAAAAAAAAAAAAAAGAAAGAAAAGAAAAGATTTTGTCAATCCTCAAGCCGAACGAAGAAGACACACCTAAGACGTATTAAATAGCTTTACTGCCTCTCACTTAATCTTGTATCTCCCTCAGTGCTCTCTGACAGCTTAATCTGTCTGTAGTGTGAATATTATGCCATTTTAATGATTAACTACAGTGTAAAAGCAAAAGGACATTTCAGAGTCTCTTCAGACCTTTTGAGTCATACAACACACTCTCTGCATTCTACATATTACATTCAGTTTCTCGCGCCAGGTTTTTTTTTTAGCAATACAATTTCATTAAACGCTCAGCCATCCAACATCGTATATACAGGCTGCAATCTTCATTTCGCGTCTTGCCCACAGAAAAGAGAAGGAGGAGGAGGAGAGAGAAAGAGAGAGAGAGAGAGAGAGAGAGAGAGAGCGAGAGAGAGCAAGAACCATTTTAACGCGCCCTCAGCTTTCGCCTGTTAGACATGAAAAACATTGCAGGCTTCTCACAACCCTGCCAAAACATGTTAGATCTTTTATCTTATGAAAATAAAGACTATCAGAAACTCCGTCTCTTTTTCTGGTGGATCGTCTTGCACGTCCCGTATTTTAATCAAATTGTGCGAATGCGTGCAAAATCGGGGCCATCTTCTCATCCGTTACTGTGGTAACCAACTTCATGCTGATCTCGCGAATGCATGCCAATTATCCCCGTCGATTCTGCTCTTCCCAAACCGTTTACATAATACCAGTGCCCCCCAACACCTACACCCAACGACCCTCCAAAATAATGGCAAACCTCATAAGCCCCCAAACCATATCCATTGTGGGCGCCTGTATCAATATAGCAGTTTACTCGTGTTTGACAACACAATTCCGAAATGAGTATGATTCCTTCAGGGCTTCATATTAGAGTGAGGGGTAGCACACTAACGTTAATAATAGAACATATGTACGAAGCCTTGCGTTATCTATCCAGTGTAACATCGGAATAACCCAGTCTATTACATACCCAAGATCCCTGCATTCCTGAAATATTTAACATGTCTTAATATCCAGGGACGCTTTGCGCGGGTGAATTAAAAAAAAAAAAAAAAAAAAAAACCAGAAATCAGTGTTCTAGTCACAACGATTATTTCAAAGCAGCTCCAAATGAGGAAAATAAGGTTGGATTTTCAGCTCTAACTCACAGCAATTAGTGATGGCGAAGCTGTTGGCCACCTCCAGATTGTCTATGTGGGGCGTCAGCCGGAATTCGGCCGTACCGAACTGGACCATTCCGATCCGAAAGGCGCTGTATTCCTGATCCGCCCCGCGTGGGAATAGACCCCCTGAAAAACAGATGTGAGAGCGATAAAATGTCGTTTTAGGCTCAACGTTAGCATAATTAATCGGAGAGACCTTTATTATTATCATTATACATGTATATCTTTACCATTCCTTACGAGGCTATTTACTCATCAGTTATCACCAAATTTCTCGAAAATTTACCACTAATTTGGGGAAATGACATAACAAATTGATATTTATTTCTAAATTCCGAAACACTTATTGTAAAATATTTCTAAATTCCAGTGAACAGATAAAAACGGTGGAGGCGCGCTCACCGATTTGGACGCTAGGAGAGCCGCCGAGCGCCAGTCCCCACAAAGCAGGGAAGAGAAACCCCGACAAATTCATGGTCTTCTTTTTTTCCAGACGCCGCACGATGACATCCACCAAACGGTCACTGTTCAGAAGACAGCGGGCGTTTCACAGCCTCGACTCATATTTGTAAATCACGACGACGAAAAATAATGCTCTCCTTTTTCTGTGAGACGACCGTTCGTCAGCTTCTGTGGTGAGGGGGAGAGAGAGCGCGATGATGCGGGTGTCTCGCTCCCCTCCTTTGCGGCTCCGTCCCTGAGAATCCTTTCAACACGACGGACAAGGGAAGAATACTGATGAAGACGGAAAAAGCCGAATTGAACCGAAGCTCCTTTTCCCGTTCGCCCCCATGGAGATTCTCAGCTGGCAAGCAAACAAGGGTGAAGACTGCTATTGATCTTCGATTTGGATAATTCGAGATCTCTGCTTGTCAGTTGGCCACTTGAATTGCTGTAATTTGGATCAACCAGTGATTCTCAGACAATTAAGGCTTGGACCAGTGTTTTTTGGAGTTTTAATTCTACAAGACAGCAAAATTTTCCATTCCGAAATTTTAATCACAACGGATAATTATAACTTAATGATAAATATCTGACTTAGTGATTCGAATTACATCAGTCCATTACACAATTCCGCAGTAGCCTAGATTACTCTCGTATACAAGTATGACGACGACATAAAAATTCTCTCTCTCTCTTTTTCTCTCTGTATGTCTGATGCACTTTATTATTCTCTTTTCTCTCCCAGTCTCTGGCTTGCCAACTTGAGTGGGTTTATTGAACTCCTTTGAAAGCTGTCAGCTGCAGCTCACTAGCACCGCCAGAGAAACATAATCATGCAGTCACAATTCTGACTACACAACGTAGCCTTCGTTAACACCCATTCAAAAACTACACACTACTAAAATTAACACCGAATATAAAAACCACACGCACACTGTCCACATTACACAATTTGAAAACGCAGTTTGTCTTACTGCGAGAAAACATGACATAACGGCTTGAGAGAGAGAGCTCAAATCTACGTCAACACGTAATTGACATCGACCAGTCAGAGCACAAGAACAAGGTATCCTTATCCATAGATCATTCACTGAAAGCTCTATTGACACCAAAGGCCAAACCACAATTTACACGCCATCGACATTTGGTGCCTTTTTCGCGGCTTTGTAACTTAGACAAACTACAAATCCCAATTAGCCTCAACTAAACCAGTTACAGACCAGTGTGAAGATCGTGTAGTTTTTTACAGATCCAGCAGAGGACGCCAAAGGATCATAACTCAACAGAGCTCTGCTAACTGACGTCTGACACATTATGTCCACTGAAGTTGAGGTGTTTTTTTTTTTTTTTTTTCATTTTTAAGCACCAAATCAATTCCATTACAGTTGTTTTCATTATAAATATGGTTTAAGTACAAACTATTGTTTTGCAAGTGTGTCATTCGTGGCATACGCATGGTATGCAATAATACTACAAAGCAACAATCAGTGCATTAGCAATAATTATACCTTACCTACGTAAATTCATAAAGGGCTACTTGATTTAGTGACGTGTAATTGTAGCTGTAAAGGAAGTGACTTCACTCGTAAACAGAGGTCTGTGCATTCGAAGCCCAAACACAATGGTTCAGTGCTGATGCTCTCCGGAACATCGCATAACCCCAAGGTTGTTACAGTGAACGTGATCTCTGACTTAAAAGGAAGTGGTTGCAAATCATTCTGGTTAAGACTTAAAGCTAAGTGATTCATCACATACTGAAATAACTCCGTGCCTAAGAATGGTCTTTAATTATGAGAACTCTGTGATTACACAGATCTCTCTGTTCATAATCCCACGGCTTATTCTGGACACTGTACATCCTCTGGTCGGTGAATATGCTCTGTGTGTGTGTGTGTGTGTGTGAGAGAGAGAGAGAAAGAACGAGAGAGTTGATGAATGAAAGGTCTTTACTGGAGCAATCACACACGTCACACAAGTCAGCAACTCTGTTTTCCCTGCTCTGTTATACACTCTATATTTATCCCTGCCTGAGACTGTTCAGGCGTAGAAACATATGCATCCATTAGAGTATGGCTACTGTACTTCAGACATGCAGAGCATTTGTGCAGGTTAATCAAAATAGCAGCATTCTAAAACACACACGCACATTAATGCACTCGTGCGTACACATGTACACACACACACACACACACACACACGCACGCACGTATGCACACGCACATACACACACACACACACACACGTATGCATGCATGCACACGCACACACATACACACTATCAGCAGTCTTGATGTAGAGGGTTTTATAGGTCTAGCAGTTTGTATTTATCATGGTTGGCTGCATGTACACTTTGGGCAAAGTCATGCTGTCAGAAATCACAATTTAAAAAAAGAAGAACAACAACAACGAAAAAAAAAAAGGCAGTACTTTGTATTCTAAAAGCTTCAAGTTCAAGGTGCTACCTGTACAAAGAATTAACAAACAAAAAGAACCGTAGAAAGTTTTAAAAATTAAAAAAAAAAAAAAAAAAAGATGAATGAAAGAGAAGGGACATTTGGTTGGATTACATCACCTTAAGACCAGGAGTGTCTCTCTGCTTCATTAGCTTTGCTAATGTTCTACTCCCAGGTGACTGTGCATAGGTATTCACACAGCATTCATAAATGCTTTATAATGTGCCATAAACCTGACACAACCAGGTTTAAGAAAAAAAGAGAGCTCAACAACTTTTTTTTTTTTTTCGGTCAAACTGACATGAACATTTTACACAGGCTCTGGAAACTTGGTTATGGCATACAAGCCTGTTTATGAATGCTTATGAAAGCAGTTACGACAACTGTTTAGACTTCGTATGTTTCATATAAGTTGTCTTCTCCCCCCCCCGTATTCAATAAATATCTATTTGTTTGGTCGTGTCTTATTACTGATGGTGTTAAGATACTGAAATGTTGAGATCGTAACACCATATTTCTGTAAAGGCTTTATGTGTGTAACTCCACATTAATAATCTTTTAGCTTGTTTTTTTTTTTTTGTTTGTTTGTTTGTTTTTCTCAGAATTTTCTGTACACCACACCTCTTCAAAACATTGGCAGGCAAATCTTAACATTTTGTACATGCTTCTTCACCTTGGAGATATATTACACACCACACACACACACAAACACACACCACACACACACACACACACACACACACCACACACACACACATTTTCCACAGCTGTGTTCCTCACAGGTAGACAGACCAGTAGATGACGTTGAAGAAGAGAAAGGAGAAGGGAAACAGGGCTCGTGAGTAGAGGTCAATGCGCTTAGCTGCAGAGGGAATGACCGGTTTGGCAGGGGGCGGCTTCTTGTTGTTCTTGCTCTGTGATTTCCCAAGAGCGTTTCCGACCTCGATCGGCTTGCCGTAGCAATCGAAGTTAGAGAGTTCGAAATCCCGCGGAAGCGAGCCCACGATGCTGAAGTCGTTAGAACGCAGGTCTGACTTGGAGGTGCACACTTTCTTACAACGAGTCTCCACCACCTAAAGAGGCACACGCACACACACACACAAAAGCATGAACACATACTGGAATCTTTCTCACAGTCCCCCAAGAAAGAGTAGAATTGGCAAAACATTTTGTAAAGGAAATTTATACACAATGTGAGAACTTTGCATTCAGTGGGCTTAGGTTGACCTTTAAGTCTTCACCACAAACTCTAACCTTTGCCCCTTTTCCACATACACACTCGTACATACACGCGCGCGCGCACACACACACTCACAGTATTGCTCTGGGCTACACTGTTGTCAGGTCACATTAGATTTAGTTTCCCAGAAGCCTCTGCTCTCTCTTGTACTGATGTCCCACTGAGCACGCTCAGAACACCCTCAATTACAGCCATCTCATCTCCCCAGTGTACTGTAACACGCACGCACACACACACACACGAATGGATGTACACACACACACACACCACACACACACACACGCATGCACAAACACACACACGCACACACACATGAACAGACCTGTAATGTGCTGACGTGAATAGGAGTTCCTCCTGTCCCGTTGACAGTGTTGGTTTTAGCTGGAGTTTTTCCCTCTTTCTCTCTCTCTTTATCCTTCTGAGCCATTTTTGCCTTCTCTGCCTCTATGCGCTTTGGACTGTTCAACATCACCTAGGAAACCACAGAGGAATACACACACAATCACACACACACACGTACATGCACATGCACGCACACACAGATACACATGTACACACGTACACACACACACACACACACACACACACACACACACACACACAGGGAGAGAGAGAATGGAAAACACATTAAAAATCAAGTATCTACATATAAATTTATGGTATAAACCAAAAAGATACAACTGCTCAGCTATATACTAGGCTTACAAAACACATGCGCGCGCACACACACACACACACACACACACACACACACACTCTCTGCTTGGGTATAATATACAGTAATCTAAAATAAAAAAAAAGCACTCTCTCACACATACAGTCTGTAAAGCACACAAACGTGTGAGTTTACAAAGCACAGTGTTAACAATTCAGTGAACTGAAAAGTCACAAACGGCATGTGAATAAAACGCTCATTAAGACTAAATGACCCCCCCCCCCCCCCCACACACACACACACACGCACATGCACACACACACACGAACCTCTTTGTTAAATGAATCTGAAAATTCATTCATACATACACAAC